>NW_017679516.1:7360-16577 GCF_001879085.1 Nicotiana attenuata
TTAGTGTATAATTTTACATTTTAGGATTAATTAGAAAATTAGTTGTTTTATACAATAGGGAAAAATACACTAAAAAAAAAGAATAGTTTAATTTGCACTTTTAATTTTAGCTTTGATTTTAAATATCTTTTCTGTTAATTTGTTTTTTGTTAATTATCATTTTAGGTTTAACTAGTTTTTTAAGTTCTAGGAATTAATTTTGATTGTTAATTAATTTTTGAAAAAAAAAAAGAAGAAAAGAAAAGGAGAAAAAATGAAAGAAAGAAAGAAAGAAAAAAGAAGAGCAAAATCATTTGGGCCAATTCAATTCCTCTACCCCAGGCCCAGTCTCTCCCCTCCCAAATCCGGTCAAACCAGCCCGAACCCATTCCCCATACCCGGTCCAGCCCCCCCATGAATCAAAACGATGTCGTTTTGAGCAAGATCAATCCCAGCCGTCGAGGTTTGATGATCGGACGGCTTGGAAGCTTAGGTTAATTAATATATAAGTGTCCAAATCAACCCTACCCCCTCGTCTCTCATCTCTCTCACACCCTCAGAGACACCTGTAAACCTAGCCACTGCCCTCAAATCCTCCGCCCTATCTGGTGGCGGCACCACCGCCAATCGTGCCCGAATTTACACCAAAGCATCTCCTCACCCCCCTCTTTCCAAATCCCCTTTCACTCTCCATCAAACCCGGCCTGACCTGCTCGAATTTCAGATCATAAATCCAAACCCTAGCGCCGCCCTTGTTTTCTCCGATGGCGGCGCCACCGCCAACCACCACCAAACTAACACCAAATAATCCCCAAGCCCCACTCATTCCAATACCCACTCTGTCCTGATTCAAAACCCTTCAGAACCGCCCGAATCTTAAGTCGAAGGTCTAAACCCTAAAAATCCCAAACGATCAGTTGGATGAAGTTTGGGTTTGATTTGGACTTTAGTCGCGTGTTTTCATCGGGAACACGCGATTAAGGGTCGATTCCAGGTTCTTACTTACCTATCTTAGACAGGTGTGTTCAGGACCTCTTTCTTTACTTCCTTTTATTATTTCCTTCTATTTTTTTTTTTTTTTACTTCTGCCCAGGCTAATCGTGATTTAGCATCCTCTTTAGTTTTAGTCTGCTTGATTTTCATTTAGTTCGTAAGTTCGTTTTGATTTCAAGTTGCTTTTGATGATTGTTCATTTTTGTTTTAGTTTTCCTGCAATTATCTGTTCATGCGCAATTAGTTTTATATGGTTTCTTTAATCAGTAACACTAGTCCACTGATTTATTTCACTAATTCAGTTCTGGTTAATAGGTTGAGTAGTCTAGGATTTAGATTGCTGAAAATGGTTACATTTTGGTTAGTTTGTTCAGAATCTTAATTGGGCTAATAGGTTGTTTGAGTCTTGGAACTTTTTATGACCCATTTAGGAAAAGAAGGGTCAGTCCAATTGGTTAAAGGCCCAGGTCTGTTTGGTAGCTTATGTAATTTGCAAGGTCATTAGGGGTAGTTTAGGGAGTTCAACTCAGGGAATCTTAGTGGTACTGAAATAAGAAGCCCCTAGAAGCTTCTAGGTGGGGGTTGGAGTTGCAATTTCTGATTCTTGATAGTATTACTTGGGTAGCAAGTCAGGAATTTAGGGGGTAACTTAGTTAAAATAAAAGTTCAAAAAGGACTAAAGGTTAAAAACTGAAGGTCTGAAGTTGCCCTAGTAACTTGCCTATAAAGGCATTGTTACTTAGGGCTGAAGGAAAAGAAAAGGACTGCAAAAAGATACTGAAAATTCAGGCGATTAAAATACAGAAAAATCACTATTCCATTGAACTTTTCAGGGTGATTTTTGAAGCTCCAAGTTCTTAATTAAATCTTCAACTCATCTAAAGTCGAAAATGGCTTAAGTTTTCCTTGTGATCTTAGTAGTTGAGGTTTTGCAGATTCCTCAGGTTATTTTCGAGTTGAATTTGGTTCATTCAAGCTGGTTTTGGGTTGTTTACTGGTGTTACTTGACTGAAATCATTTCCTGGGTTATTTGATACCATTTCCTGGGTTTTAAATTGGTTTTCCTACTGCTGTTTGTTGCTGCTTAACTGACCTTCGATTCCCCTCATTTTTTCCAATTTCCAGGTACTTCTTAACCTCAAATGATGTGTGAGGAACTGAATCAGCCATGTACGACTGATTTGTTGAAGAAATGATACACTGTTTTTCTTCCTTTTTTTGTGTTAATTCATTTATGAGTATATTTATTTGACTGCTCAATTTATGCTTCATTGTAATATGAGAATCCAGTGATCTAGACATTTAACATGTGTAATTAACTTGGACTGTTGAACTATACCTCATGTTACTCATTCATGATAGTTCTAGTAGTGTAAATTAGTTTCGTATGCTATGTTAGTTTAAAGGTAGAAATGAGTTAGAATTTGTCAAATTTCATTACTGTCCATGAACCTTCAAAGGATTGTTATCTTGTCTCCAGTGTGGTTTAATTATACGAAAGGTTGAAAGTACCTAGTCGTTAATATTTTTAGTTTTTAAACCTGTTAATTAATGCAGCTCATCCGTTTATTTGCCATTAAAAGTAAAATAAAAGAGTAGGCTTGTAAGTTGAATCACCATTAATTGATGTCAAGGTTTTAAATTAGGTGATCAAGTCTTAGATTTCACATTCATGTGTTAATACTGATTTCATCTCTGTTATTACTCATATTAATGGATTATAAAAATTGGGGCGTGATGATGGGCCCAGTTGTTTAACGAGAGGCCCAAATATTACCAGCTCATTTGAATTGGTTCGTTTATCAAATTATAGACTGGTCAAGGATTTGATTTTGAGTCCCCATTTTCTAGCTTGCCTCCGAACTGGGCCTGTGTTGAAGCCCAATATCAGGCAGCTTCTTACAAAGCTGAGCTGATTTTTCTTTTTCCATGGGCTGGTTTCGAGCCCAACATACTAGAACACCTGATTCAATATCGGAATTGGTGACCTTAAAAGTTGAATTATATATTTGGGCCTAAATGAATATTAAAGATGAGGTTAATGTGGCAATACTGAAGATGAAGTTAATTTGGACTTTCTCGTTAAGTGGCATGTTTGAACTAAGAGGTCCGTCTCTTGTTCAAATGTGGACTTGAACTTGAAGCCCAAACTCCTTGATCACTTTAAGTAATAGCAACTGATAAAATTGATTAATTAGGATTCTTTAGAGACAAAATTAAATAGAAAATTATAGCTTGCTCTAGGATGGCCTTTAAATAAAAATGAGACGAGCCTCGCCGCACAAAACATATAAATTGCGGGGCCCTCATTAAATGCTTATATTGAAATACTTAGAATTCGGGACGTGCCGTTTAGCGAATTTTCACGGCCTCCCGCAAAGATAATAACACGTTAGTCGCTTTAGGCGCGCTTTTGAATAATCTTACTTTCCTAAATACGGGTGTGCATTTCATGCAACCCAAATCCAAATCCCAAAATGTTGGATAAAAATGTGTCGAGGATCCGGGTGCATTTCATGTGACGTGATCCGAAAACATATTTTAAATGACGTTCACTTTCTTAAAAGATTTCTAACTAAAAGCGGTTAAATAATTCTAAAATGCAATAGGATAACATGTATTAAAATCAGATTTTGCCAAATATAGCAGTTGAGCGATCGTGCTAGAACCACGGAACTCGGGAGTGCCTAACACCTTCTCCCGAGTTAACAGAATTCCTTGCCCGAATTTCTGGTTCGCGACTGTTAATACAGAGTCAAACCCTTTCCTCGATTCGGGATTCAAACCGGTGACTTGGGACACCATAAATCTCCCAAGTGGCGACTCTGAACTTCTTAATAAACGAATCCTGTTTCGATTGTCCTTTAATTGGAAAACTCCTTTATTATACCCTTTACGGGGTGTAGTAGTAATAAAGGAGGTGTGACAGCTCTGGTGACTCTGCTGGGGAGAAGAACCCAGAATTTCGGTTCAGGGTTCGAGAATTCGAGCTCAGTTAAATTGTTATATTTGGCTTTATTTGATTTTTCTACATGTTCCATGCTATGTGCTAAATGTTTTACCGCTTTGATATTTGTTGAATTGTATATAAACTGTCGCGAATCCCTTCCTCTTTCTGAGTCTTCTACATCATGGAGAAGGGTGCACTTCGTGTAGCTTCTCTTCTGTTTAGAGTCTTTTCCCATTTAGAACGAGGTTTGGATAAGTTGCAAAGCCGGCGGAGCTTCTGTATCCCCGATACGCTGCCTTCCCCTCGGCTCGAGTTGTCCGCTCGGGTAAGCCAGGTCTAGACCAATAAACCTAGGGTTAAACCTAGAAGAACAAAAACTCATGCCGGATCCCTAGTAGGAACGTTTGTTTGCATCATGTGCATTTGAATTAGGGGACTCAACACAGGGGTTGGGTCCGTCTAGGACAGGTGACCTGAAATGAAAAGACCATCCTGATGCATCTTACGTGCTACTTGTGCATTCATCATGTTGACCGGCTTGTATATAATGAGAGAAAGTTGAGAAAAATA
Organism: Nicotiana attenuata; assembly: GCF_001879085.1. Classification (NCBI taxonomy): domain Eukaryota; kingdom Viridiplantae; phylum Streptophyta; class Magnoliopsida; order Solanales; family Solanaceae; genus Nicotiana; species Nicotiana attenuata. The sequence continues at coordinate 11,853 of NW_017679516.1, forward strand.
GCAGTGTTAGGGCTAAGTGAGGGTAACCACTTGTTTGGAAAAAACCGATGCCCCAATAGTATCAAAATACTGCCGGATTTTGAAAAATGAAAAGGAAAATATTTGAAAAAAGATTGTTCAAAAAAAATATATTTGGTTTTGGCAAATCTCCCGAACTACGCTAGTTTGATTCTCATCGGATGTAAGATACGTAGGCAACCCTCATCGGGTCCAACCTCCCTTTTTGCAAAAATAGCCAAAAATGTCAACATTTTAATTTTTGTCGTAAATAAGTCGGGTGATGCCATTCTTGTCTAAAATAAGCCGAATGTCCCTAAAAGGACGCCGGAAGGCCATTTTTGCAAGAACAGCCACCCTGAGTCATTTTACATGGTTTGCGGGCACAACCTTAAAATCTTCCTCCCAGAAGTGCTGAAAGGCTGTATTTGCAAATCCAAGTCCTGTTTTCTAAATAAAGATTTTTTGCACAAATAGCCATTTTTCAAAATAAGTCATTAAAGTCCCCAAATAAATGTGCAGGATGAATTCAAGTAACATCGAAACCTTCTTAGTCCTGAGCGAGATCCCTTTGAAACTCCATATGTGGTGGCATGATTTGGGAAAAGGAAGCAGAGATACCGTGGTCAAAAGTGTGGGCGGTCTCGTAGATTTATTGAACATCAAACCAAGGAAGGATATCATTGAGGCACTAATACCATTTTGGGATCCGACTCGTAATGTATTCCGATTTTCAGATTTTGAACTCACACCTACATTAGAAGAGATTGCCGGATACACCGGTCTCAACGGGAACCTCCGAGGTAGATACCCATTGGCTCCACGACCAGTAACCCTTAATGGGTTCTTGGATTTGTTGAACATCAGCCGGGATATTCAAGACCCATATCTGACGGAAGGGTGTTGTACATTGCATTTCTTATATCACCGGTATGGTAACCCCAAAGGTTTCGAGGAACCCAACACAGGATTGACACATGCTGGAAATAAAGACAAATTGGAAGCCCGATGGGGATTAGCCTTCATGGTAGCCTTTTTGGGAGTGGTAATTTGTCCAAGAAAGGACGGTCACATAGACCTTGGCCTGGTAGGAATGCTAGATGTTGCCATGAAAAAACCTACTAGCACAGTGGTTCCCCTAATTGTAGCAGAAATGTACCGAGCTTTGACCAAATGTCGGGAAGGGGAGAAATTCTTTCAAGGTTGCAATTTGCTCTTACAATTGTGGATACAGGAACACCTCTGTCACCGCACAGGCTATATGAACTACGGTTTAACTGGAGTGAGTTGTATTGCAGAATTCGAGACCCGGGTGACAGGTATTGAATTCCCTGAGGGTACTGAGGCTTGGTCGTCATGTTTAAGATCCTTGACCGCAGAAAAAGTTGAATGGGCTTATGGATGGCTTCCTGCTACTGAAGCTGTATACACCTCAGCGGAGGTCCCTTATATTCCTTTGATGGGTATTCGAAACGTACAGCCTTATGCTCCTTACCAAGTTCTGCGGCAATTTGGAAGATTCCAGACAGTGCACAACGATGAAGACCTGAGTGAGCAAGTCAGCGAGTTAGGCCTGAAAGCTGCATTCCCTGAAGGCAGAATTCGAAAGATATGGAATGAGTGCAGGTACCTTGAACCCAAGACTATAGTACAGGACCGAGCCAGAGGTGAGGTAGATCCCAAATACTTGGTTTGGTTTGGTAAGAGATTTCAAATTCCTGAGAGACCCGCCAAAAGGCCACATGTGCAACAATTCACTAACGAGGCTCAGGTGTAGTGGAATTGGTTAGCTAAGGAAAAAGAGTATAGGGCCCGAATAGGAGCATTGGAAAAACAGGTTCAGGCGCTCCGGTTTGAAAACACCTTGCAAGCCGCAGCCGACGAAGGTGATAAGAAGAAATTGGCCCAGGAGAATGAAGCTCTCAAAGCCCAAATTCAGCAAATGAAAATAGATGCCAGGAATCGGGAAAGAAGTCTATCCGACGAGAGATTAATAAAAGGTTTGAAGAAACAAGTTCTGGACTGTCAGGAGGAATTGGAAAAATCCGAGGGAAGCGTGGCAAAACTTCGGGCACAATGGGCAAAGAAGACCGAGGAAAGGGCCCAGTTTGTACAACAAATGAAGAAGAACTATGAGGGAACCATTGCTAACATGAAAAGAAAAATGAATACTCTTGAAGAAAAGGCAGCTCGGCAGGACAAAGAATTTTGGGCCGAGAGAGAACAGTGTTATGGGTTAATCGCTGAGATGGAAAAGGAAATAAAGTTGTTACAAGACCTTCACCTCCAGGATTCTCAGGTACTAGAGGCTCGTACTCAGCAGATAAGTCGGCTACTCCAAGAAAAGGGCCAAATCAGGGAAAGAATCAGAAACATTGCCAACTACATTGTCATGAAGTGCCAAGTTGGTGAGTGCAAGATATTCGAGGTCATGAACGATCTGGATCAGTTGCAAAAGGGTCTCGCACGCAGGCCCGCGGCGATGCCGAGAGATGCCCCGCTGGCCCTAGGATTTGAAGCTTTGATGTATTTCTGGATAATCGAGTCTGTATTTCTGCTTATGAGTCTAGTTTTGTACTATCCATTTTGAGGAAAAGAACAGCGAATAGTTTGGTAGCTTTGTAATCACAGTTGTTATTAATGAAAATTTGAAAAATTCCCGTAAAATTATTTCTTTAATTCTTGCATTTATTTCTCGCATTTATTTGCAAGAACTACGCTTGGTCTGATTCACGCGGGGTCGTGATACGTAGGCAATCTCCATAGGATTCGACCGTAATAATAATAAAAAGGGTGCAAACATGAGAAAGGACAGAAAAACAAAAGAGGGAAAGCAAAACAAAGAGAAAAGGAAAAAGAGTGGATAAATAATTTTGAGGAAAGGAGCGAATAGGAACAAGTAAAAACCAAGGCAAAAGAAAAAGAAAAGAGGGTAAAATAAGAGAGAAAAGCAAAAGAAAAGGGGGAAAAGCAAGAAACAAACAATGGAAAACACGAGGGAAGAATGAGAGGAAAGGCATGGCAAATAAAGAAAAATGAAAAGCCGGGATGACGCATGTGATTGAGCAAAGGCATAATAGAAATGGTTAACTGCTTAGGTGCATTCACCCCTCAATGTGCGGTTATCTATCTATTAATGCCCTAACCGCTAACAAAGTTGTTGTTGATGAGTTCAAGCAAGTGGTTAAGTTGACTGGCATTCTGGCAACTCATCCCTACAACACCCGCTTTAAGGATAAGTCAAACATGGTCAACCAGGAATTGGAAGCAAGCATTGTCGACCCATCTAGGGAAGAGGAAGTAGTGGACGTTAATGCAATGAAGGAGGAGATGTATAAACTGAAGCAACAAATGGCCGAGATGTACCAGGCCTGGTCGAAGGGACATCCACCACCAGCCTATCCTGCTAACCCCACCTACCTCCCACCACTAGCTCAGCCTCAAGATCCTCCCACAGTGAATTCATCACCGGCTTTCCCTACTTACCAGCAGTACTACGGAACCACCTCTCAAACACCACCACCTCCACCACCCAAACAAATCCCATGTCCTCCACCACCAATCACTCCTGTGTTCGTGGCTCCCCCACCTGCCACACTACACAGGTCATCTAGCGAACCTTTGTTCCAAACTCATGATAACCAGTACTACCCACCCGAAGCCACTTTCAAACCACCAGAGCCATGCCCTTACACTCCCCGCCTTGATCTCTCAGCTGAGGAAGAAAAGCCTCCCAAAAACCCTGAGCAAGATGAAATGATCCGGAAGGTCAACAGCCTAGAACAGTCATTCCAAAATATGCAGGGGCTCGGAGGACAAGTGAGTGTAGCCTACAAGGACCTGTGCCTGTTTCCTGATGTCCAGTTGCCAGCAGGATTCAAGTTACCCAAGTTTGACTTATATGATGGCCATGGTGATCCGGTGGCCCACTTAAGGGGATTCTGTAGCAAGATGAGAGGAGCTGGAGGAAAGGATGAGTTATTGATGGCTTACTTTAGTCAAAATCTAAGTGGAGCAGCTTTGGAGTGGTACACACGACAGGATCATGCTCGATGGTACACTTGGGACGACCTGGCTCAAGCATTTGCATGTCATTTTCAGTACAATCTTGAAATTGTCCCGGACCGTCTGTCACTGACTAAAATTGAGAAGAAGCCCGAGAAAGTTTCAGAGAGTACGGTTTTTGGTGGAGGGAGCAGGCGGCAAGAGTTGATCCTCCAATGAAAGAGAATGAGATGGTTGATTATTTCCTTCAGGCTTTGGAGCCAACCTATTATGGTCATCTGGTGTCAGCAGTGGGAAAAACTTTCAATGAGGTCGTGAAAGTGGGAAGTATGGTGGAAGAGGGTCTCAAGTCTAACAAGATTATGAGTTATTCAGCAATCAAAGCAACTACTCAGGCTATTCAGAGCGACACTGGAGGCGTATTGGGAAAGAAGAAGAAAGAAGAGGTTGCAGTAGTGGAATCGAGAGCTTGGTCCAGAGGTCCATCGCCTTATTATCACCAACCTCGCCCTCACCCCCAAACCTACCCACATACCCCATATGGCCCACCGCAACATTATTACCCACCTCCCATTCCCCATTTCTCTGTCCACCATGCCCAAACATACCCCCCAACCTCCTACCCATGCGCAATGGCGCGCACCCACCCCACAAAATACTTACTCATCTCAAAACACCTACCCACCCCCCAAGAACCCAACAGAAACTCCTGCCTGGAACCGG
>NW_017679517.1:0-368 GCF_001879085.1 Nicotiana attenuata
AATTTTAGGCGATCCGGATCTGGGGCCCCGATACCACGGCGGAAGGCGTGGGCTATAGCACACGAAAATATGGGAATCGGGCGGAATTCCTGTTTTATGGCCGTAAAACACCAAATCATATAATTCGTTCATGGAGGGGCGGTGACTACGGTTCCTTGGGTCGTATTTAATGTGCCGGGAAAATTTTAGGCGATCCGGGTCCGGGGGCCCGGGCCCACGGCGGAAGGCGTGGGCTATAGCACACGAAAATATGGGAATCGGGCGGAATTCTAGTTTTATGGTCGTAATAGGCCAAAAAATATAATTTGGTGATGGCGGGGTGGTGACTATGTCTCCTTAGGCTGTATTTGACATCCCGGAAAAAGTTT
>NW_017679517.1:3987-5687 GCF_001879085.1 Nicotiana attenuata
GTCCGGGGGCCCGGGCCCACGGCGAATGGCGTGGGCTATAGCACTCGAAAATATGGGAATTGGGCGGGATTCCGGTTTTATGGCCGTAAAATGCCAAAATATATAATTCGTTCATTGCGGTGCGGTGACTACGGTTCCTTAGGTCGTATTTGATGTCCTGGAAAAATTTTAGGCGATCCACGTCCGGGGGCCCGGGCCCACGGCGGAAAGCGTGGGCTATAGCACACGAAAAGATGGGAATCGTGCGGAATTCCGATTTTATGGCCGTAAAACGCCAAAAAAAATAAGTAGTTCATGGAGAGGCGGTGACTGCGGTTCCTTAGGTCATATCTGATGTCCCGAAAAATACTTAGGCGATCCGGGTCCGGGGGTCCTGGCCCACGGCGGAAGGCATGGGATATCACACGAAAATACGGGAATCGAGCGGAATTCCGGTTTTACGGCCGTAAAATGCCAAAAAAAATATAATTCGTTTATGGCGGAGCGGTGACTACGATTCCTTAGGTCGTATTTGATGTCCCCGGAAAATTTTAAACGGTCTGGGTCCGGGGGCCCGGGCCCACGGCGGAAGGCGTGGGCTATAGCACACGAAAATATGGGAATCGGGCGTAATTCCGGTTTTATGGCCGTAAAACGCCAAAAAATATAATTCCTTCATTGCGGGGCGGTGACTACGGTTCCTTAGGTCGCGTCGAATGTCCCGAGAAAATTTTATGCGATCCAAGTCCGGGGGCCCGGGCCCACAGCGGAAGGCGTGGGCTATAGCACACGAAAATATGGGAATCGTGCGGAATTCCGATTTTTTGGCCGTAAAACGCCAAAAAATATAATTCGTTCATGGAGGGGCGGTGACTACGGTTCCTTAGGTCGTATTTGATGTCCTGAGAAAATTTTAGGCGTTCCGGGTCCGGGGTCCGAGCCCACGGCGGAAGGCGTGGGCTATAGCACACGAAAATATGGGAATCATGCGGAATTCCAGTATTATGGCCGTAAAACACCAAAAAATATAATTCGTTCATGGCGGGGCGGTGAATATGGTTCCTTAGGTCGTATCTGATGTCCCGGGAAAAATTTAGGCGATCCGGGTTCGGGGGCCCTGTCCCACGGCGGAAGGCGTGGGCTATAGCACACGAAAATAAGGGAATCGGGCAGAATTCCAGTTTTATGGCCGTAAAACGCCAAAAATATAATTCGTTCATGGCGGGGCGGTGATTACGGTTCCTTAGTTTGTATTTGATGTTCCGGGAAAACTTTAGGCGATCCGGGTCCGGGGGCCCGGGCCCACGGCGGAAGGCATGGGCTACAGCACACGAAAATATGGGAATCGGGCAGAATTCTGGTTTTATGGCCGTAAAACACTAAAAAATATTATTCGTTCAAGGTGGGGTGGTGACTACGGTTCCTTAGGTCGTATTTGATGTCCCGGGAAAATTTTAGGCGATCCGGATCTGGGGCCCCGATACCACGGCGGAAGGCGTGGGCTATAGCACACGAAAATATGGGAATCGGGCGGAATTCCTGTTTTATGGCCGTAAAACACCAAATCATATAATTCGTTCATAGAGGGGCGGTGACTACGGCTCCTTGGGTCGTATTTGATGTCCCGGGTAAATTTTAGGCGATCCGGGTCTTGGGGCCCGGGCCCACGGCGGAAGGCGTGGGCTATAGCACACGAAAATATGGGAATCGGGCGGAATTCC
>NW_017679517.1:9985-14629 GCF_001879085.1 Nicotiana attenuata
CGTGACAGAAAAGGGACAGAGACCAAGTAGCTGACCACCTCGTCAAGGGTTGGAAGGAGCTGAAAAGAAGGTAGAGGTTGAGGATATAACTGAGACATTCCCGGATGAACAGTTACTAGCAATGACAATGGAGGAGGCACCGTGGTATGCTGATGTTGCTAATTATTTAGCAAGTGGTATTGTACCTTATGAACTCTCCTCAATTCAAAAGAAAAAGTTCTTTCATGATTGTTGGTCTTATTATTGGGATGAACCTCTATTGTTTAAAATATGTGTAGATAACATGATCCGGCGGTGTATCCCCGAGAAAGATCAACATTCTGTTTTGCAGGCTTGCCATGCTTCACCATATGGTGGACACTTTGGAGGAATTCGGACAACAGCTAAGGTGTTGGAGTCGGGCTTGTATTGGCCAACTCTGTTCAAGGATGCCCATGCTTGGGTTAAAAGTTGCGATGAATACCAAAGGACAGCAACATATCTCGTAGACACGAGATGCCGACCACAATTCAAGAGGTGGAGATTTTTGACATGTGGGGGATCGACTTCATGGGGCCATTTGTCAGCTTGTATGGTAACAAGTACATATTGGTAGCAGTTGACTACATCTCCAAGTGGGTCGAAGCAGTGGCTCTCCTGACCAATGATGCTAAAGGGGTAACATGCTTCCTAAAGAAGAACATTTTCACACGTTTTGGTACCCCAAGAACTATACTCAGTGATGGCGGAACCCATTTCTGCAATAGAGCGTTCGCACGGCTGTTGGAAAAGTATGGAGTTCGTCATAAAGTGACCACCCCGTACTACCCACAATCGAGCGGGCAAGTTGAAGTATCCAACAGGGAGATTAAAAGTGTCCTCACAAAAATAGTGAATGCAACAAGGACTGATTGGGCAAAGAAGTTGGATGATGCATTGTGGTCGTACCGCACAGCGTTCAAAACCCTAATTGGCATGTCACCGTACAAGTTGGTGTTTGGAAAGGCATGCCACCTCCCGGTTGAGCTCGAGCATAAAACACTTTGGGCATTGCGGCAGTTGAACTTGGACATAGAGACAGCAGGCACTAACAGAGTCACTGGGTTACATGAGCTCGAGGAATTCAGGTTCCAGGCTTTTGAGAGTGCTAGATTATACAAAGAAAGGATGAAACTAATGCATGATAAGCACATCTTGGATCGGAACCTCAAACCCGGAGATCTAGTATTGTTATACAACTCGAGATTGAGATTGTTTCCGGGTAAGTTGAAGTCCCGATGGTCAGGACCCTTTAGAGTGGTGCAAATGTTCTTAAGTGGAGCTGTAGAGAGTGAATCAGAAGATGGGACAAATAAGTTCACAGTGAATGGGCAAAGGTTGAAACATTACCTTGGAATGGCCGAAGAAAAAGGGGATAGAGTGGTAATAACTTTGGAAGAGCCCCAATACGCGAATGAGGAGTGATGATCAAAGCCTGCGTCGTGCCACAACGTTAAATTAGGCGCTGTGTGGGAGGCAACCCACAAATGTTGTTGTTAGTGTTTTCGTGTAACTTCATACATATATAAAAAAAAAAAAAAAAAAGCGCCAGCACCGCGACCGCGGTAGGACCGCGGTGAAAGGCAAACATTTTGCCTCAGCTGTTTAACCCACCGCGACCGCGGTGAAGCGGTAGTATTCTGCCTCAGATTTTTAAACCCACCGCGGCCGCGGTGGGACCGCGGTTGACTGCGGTGGCTACCAGGTATTTTATTTTTTTATTTTTTTTGTTTTTCTTTCCTTTTCTTTTTATTTTACTTTTAAAACCCCTAATTAAACAATACCCCCCCCCCCCATATTTCATCCGCCCTTCCATTCTAATTCTTCATCTCTCTCTCTTCAAAACCCTAACCCCCGAATCCCTTCTTCTTCTCCTTCTTCTTCACTCATACTAACTTCCCCCACCTCCATTCCTCTCACCCATTCTTCAACTAAGGTATGTTACTCACCTTCCCCCTCTCTTTTCTTTGGTATTGTGTTGTATTGTGTTGTAGTTTATGTAGTTTTATGTTGTGATGGGGTGTAATTGTTGGTGTATTGGTGTTAGTTCTTCTTGTTTTTTTCTGTTGAATTTCGTTTTTGATAATGTTTGGTGAAGGGGCTGTGTATTGAATGTGGTGGAAAGGTGTTTGTTGGTGGGTGATTGAATGAAGTAAGTGTGGGGTTTGTTGGTGTAGTAGCATATTTGATTTGGGGAAGTTTTTCTAGATTCACATGGGCTGGGTATAAAGATATTTGTCTTGCCCACAAGGTATTTGGGGAATTGCCCCAATGGAGTTATAAGGAGCTAATGTGACATGATTGTGGTGAAGTCTGAGTAACCACCCATAGTCACACACTTCACGCACTCACTAATAGGCATTTCTTTGTGTGACAGGTACAATGAGTTCTTCCAGGAAGAGACGAAACACCAGGTCCTCTGCTAGTGGACCGGGAGGCTCCTCACGAGCTAGGAGCCAAGCCAGTTCACCTCAGTTCGATAGCACGCGGTTTGTATCCAAATTAGCGGAGGATAGGTACAATGTGAAAGCAGCTAAGAAGTTGCTCCATGAGGTACATATTGATCGAAATGCCTTGGAGGTGGAGTGCCCAAATATTTTTAATGAGTTGAGGAGGCGTCAGTTAGACATCTTCTTTGAGGTACCAGAGGAGGCTAATATTCAGATGGTGAAGGAGTTTTATGCGAACTTGCCAGAACATGAGAATGGGGTTATGACTGTGCGCACCACCCGGGTTAATGCATCCATCGAGGCCATCTGCCGGGCGTATCGCCTCCCAGCATTCACGGGTGACATGGATCATTATATAGCTAATCACCGCCCAAAGATTTATTGGACACCAATTCTTGATGTCATCTGTATCTCTGGCAAGTCGTTTACATGGATAAAGAAGCTGATCACTCTGAACTCACAGTCCCTAACTTGGGAGGCAAAGTGCTGGCTCACGATTATCAACACCCGCTTGCTACCCTCCAGCAACACAACTGATGTTAATGGTCCATGGGCAGCGGCTATCTACTGCCTTATGACACATCGGGATTTTGATGTCGCCCGACTCCTCCATGATGAAATGTTCATTAGATCGCCTGAGCTAATCAAGGGCTACTACTTCCCTTCGCTAATCACCCGGCTATGCCGTCTTGCTAAAGTCCCTGAAGACCCTCGAGTTGATGGGAAATTGCCCCTGAAAGCCCTATTCTTGGCAAAAAAATTGGACTCGAGGGGCGAGAGCTGGCGGTTGATGTTGATGACTCAGATGCTGAATCAGAGGATGATGATGATGATGATGAGGCAGCTGAGGTTCCCCCTCCTCCGTGAGTTGACGAGGCAGGTCCTTCACAGCCACGCCGGAGCACCGCATGACAGCTATGGAGCAGGAGATGGCTGGGTTGCGTACCTCTGTCACCGATTTGGGTGCCCGTATGGACGCAGTGGCTAAAAGGCGGGTGAAGTCGGAGAAGAAATTCTTGGGCTGGTTGAGAGCTCTGGGACATGCTTGCAACGTGAACCCAGACACCGTCTCCGACCAGGAGTGAGCCTTCAGGGAAGTTCCTTTACCTCACTGTTCTTTAAATTTTTAAGCCATGGGGACATGTCTTCGTTTTAAGTGTGGGGTGGGGGATACTTCATTGTATGTTTGTAATTGTAACAATTGACTGTTTGATTTTGTTTGTTTTGTCTTGCTTTGATTGTTTTGGTGTTAGAGTAATAGTTCATTAGGTAAGTGAAAATAGTAAGTGACTTGTCCCGACGAAGGATCTCTTTCGGCGGGGTTCTTGAGGGACTAAGTCGAGAAAAAAAAACAAAAAATAGAATAGGGAGACTCTTCCTGATGACGAATCCTTCAGACAATTTTCTTGAGGGAAGTTAGTCTAGAGAAAAGACCAAAAAGGATTTTTTATTTTTTTATTTTTAGGTAGTGTAGTAACTCCCCCTTGGTTTTTCTTTAGGTCACGGTTCTTTTCCAAGGGTTTAGCTTGAACCGGGTATAGGTAGTTTTTGTTTTTGTTCTTTTTAGTTTTAGATTAGGATTAATGGGCTACGAGCTAAAATCGAGGAAAAACCCTTAGCGTTTTTACACCTGAACACAATAGACACTAGAGTGTAACGCTTAGCTTCAAGGGTTGAATCTTGTTTAAGTGCCTTAAAATTGTATGTTTGTACCTAACTTGAACACTCAAAAGAGAATGTCTTGATAAACTAATCCGGAGTGAGTCATGTGCCATGCGTGTGAGTTTTACTGTATTCCATGATTCACACTTAATGCCTAGAACTTGCCCTATGTGTTTGCAAAGAGAAAATAGTAGTTTCATTCAGTTTGAGAAGTGATATAGGCATTTCTTTGTTGAGCCAGACACATAAAGTAAACCCACCTAAATGCATTACATCTTAGCTAACCCCGTTGAGCCTATATGCCTGTTTCTTTGGCAACCACATTGCGAACCTTACCCAATTGATTGAATAGCCTGTTGTTTGAACCCTTTTACCTCCCAATAAGCACTTAAATGGTATTAAAATTATGCAAAAGCAAAAGTGTGGGGTGGTGGTTTGGTTTTTGAGTTGGAACCATTGAAATAGGAGAAAAGGTGCAGAATTTTGAGGAGTAAAAGAGAAGCAACCACGAAAA
>NW_017679517.1:15642-16569 GCF_001879085.1 Nicotiana attenuata
TATGATTGTTCAACTACGTTTTGTATGGTGATTAATTGAATGGGCCCTTGATTAATCGTGTCTAATTACCTCATATTGCTTGAGAAAGAATATTAGGTTAGACAGCTGTTGAACAACACCACTTTTGGGTAATTGAAGAGATTCATTACTTGAACTTAAAAGTGGGTTTAGAGATAACGAAACTTTGGTGGGATAATTTAGAGCTGCACATATTGTCAGCTAGAGTAGTTCGAGAGAATGATCTAGTAAATTATTGTAGTTGATCGAGAGATAATTTCGATAACTCATAACTATTAATCCTCATAGAGTATTACGATGAGATTATAGCGAAAGAGTCAAGACCTAAACTAGCAATTGGGGAAATCACTGCCCTAGACCTTTTTACCATTGAATTATATTTGCTTTAGCTTATTGTTGTTTTTAACATTGTTTGAAGTAGTTAAACAAAAACCCAATCTTTATTGATCAAAATCTTGCATCTAGAAATTGGTTGAGTTGATAATAACATTGCCAAGAGTTGTAATAGATAGGTTAGTTCCCTGAGGATTCGACTCCGGACTTAAAACCGGATTATATTTGCAACGACCGCTTTGTCTTTTAGAAGGCATAATTGGGCGTGATGAATTATCTATAATTATTTAGAAGGTTTAAATGTTAAGGTTATTTACATATAATTCAAATAACTCAGATATTTAAAAACATGGTTAATATCAAATATCAAAATGGAGTAAAAAATTCACTAGCTAAAGATTTTTTTTTATTTTTAGATATCCAACTAAAATGAGTTTTGAAATAAGAATATGATTTTCAATTACATTATTATAAAAATAACTATTATAGAAAAATAATGTTTTAGAAACTGAAATTTTAAGAAAGAAATATTTTTTAAGAGATATTAACACACCAAATAAGAGTTCAAGTAGTAGT
>NW_017679518.1:0-12024 GCF_001879085.1 Nicotiana attenuata
GAGCAAGTTTGGCTCGACGTCAGTCCCCCCACGATCAGCGAAGAAGAAATGGTTAAGCTTTCTACAGCAATCCAGGGGACCCCCACCTACTACAGTCTTTGATCCCGGCAGCCCCTTGGGCACAGCCTTCAGGATGTGTTAACATGAGGGAAGCTTCTTGGACAAGAAGAATAAAGTCAGGCAAGAATCGTATCGAGGTCGTTCGGAAGTCATTCGAACGTACCAGTAAGCTTGGTTGGAAGAAGAGGAACAGACAAGCAACAGCTCCAATAGGTTTTTCGACCCGCTCGGAGATCGCTCGCGATTCAACACGTCCGGCGGCCTCCGACTCGCTCTGCCTCTGACGGCGAGTCGTCAATTGGATCGTGGTATATTCTGATGCATTAGATGACCGCTCCCCGACCGCACTTTTCTCCACAGGAAATCCAACAGTCGCACTCTATTCATCAAGTCCGCTCCTCAAAATGCCATTCTCCCCTCGCGAAGACTTACCAACACCCCGGGTCCAGGTTTTCCGGCCCATCCAGCATTTAATCTGAGAAGTTAGGACACCAGAAGGAAGGACCGTTCATCCTTTGGGCGAGATCAGTTATGCCAGTTTGTTCAGGAGGCTAGGGCATTGAACATGTTGGAGCCATTCAGAAGTTAAAATGCCGAACCCATCTCCCCAAAGTTTGATCTTTCTGCAAAGTGGCATAATGCTTCAGCGTGGCCTCCGGGGGCCGACATAGAATGTATGCGACATTTGCCAAGAATGCCAATTCAAAGCTTAGTTGAATGGCAGGCGACATGTCGGTGCAAACCGATGCCAACCAACTTGGCCAGATCACTTACCTGTCAGCAGATGAGACGCTCATGTGTAGATCTCCCGATCGGGACTTTGGAATGAGCCGAGAGAACCCGAGAAACAGTTTGCTAGAACACGCGCATAAGACTCATGTGAAATTCCCAGCATCCTTGGTGTGAGATTCAGTGGCTAGACGTCATGCCTTGGTATATTTGGAAGAGGCTCCATCTCTTGGGTTTTGTGGTTTATGTGTGTTGTTGTATTTTCTGTTGTCCGGGTTACTTCAGGTTGTAATCGGACATTGTTTGTGTGATCGCAACTCCCTCTATCCTCTATTTTTCTTGTTTGTCTCGTCGCTAGTAGTTTGTGTGTAGTGCTGTTTAGGTTTGTTCAAGGGTTGTATTAGTCTAGTTTGCTCGGTTTCGTTGTCTTAAACCTATCAACGTCAGTCCTTAATGCAATTCTTCTTTATGCAACTTAAGTAATCTTTTGTTTAGTCCTTTTTGCATTCCTGTTTGCTGGTTCTGGTGATGACTGTGCACGCATAATTTCAGCCCTTGCTTTTAAAAGTCAGTTTTTTATATGAAGCAATTGAACAATACTTGACAATGTAAGGACATTCGAGGACATAAGTAGAGGCTTTGAATCATCTCAGAAGCCCAAATTGTGTGAAATGGGTCAGACGAATGAAAAAGAATACTTGTGGAATGAAATCATCCATGCGCACGGTTCTGAAGCCAAAGGCCAATTTTGCCCCAGTATACAGGGCACCAGCTCGTAGGTACGAGATTGTTGTCACAATGTTGAGGCGGTAATGACAAAATGCAGAAGGCAATGTGTCGGACATGGTTAGTAATTCTGGGTGCAGATGCAAATGTTGTATGTGTTTTCCTCGGTTGTTTAATTGTGTAGTTTGTATTAGGCATGTTTTGCGAGAGATTGAAATGACGAGCATTTTTGTCTCTGCATATCCAAACCTTTGATCCTTTGTTGCCATTTGAGCCTCGGTTATTTTTGCATACCCATTCCTTTCGAATCCAATAATATAAACTCGTAAGCGGGGGGCGGAAAGGAAGTGGGAGAAAAAAGAGAAAACAGTGAAAAAGGGAAAAAGAAAAGAAAGAAAAGAAAAAGAAAGAAGGGGAAGGAAGAGAAACGGAGAAGAAGGGGAAAAAAACAGAAAAAAACCATAGAAATAAAACCAGAAAAGAAGAAGAGAAGGAAAAGAAAAGAACATGGAAAAAAGAGAAGAAAAGAAAGTGAAGAAAGGAAAGATCGCAAACGAACGTAGTTTTATGATCCTGAACTAGTTTTGCTTGGGATCCGAAAGCGGTAGTAGGCAGCCTGTCTACCACGAGTCGTCACAGCGAATATAAAGGTCCCAAAGTCCCAAGGAAGAAACTTAGGGCTAGAGTTGTGGTTGTAGTGAGAAATTGATTTCTAAGTTGTAAATTTTGAGCCCATGTTGAATTGTTATTGAGCTTTGATACCCATTTCTTTAGCCTACCTTGATCAAAGGGCCTGCATTACGGTCCAAGAGAACAGACCTTCTGAATTAGATCTTCGAGAAGATGCCGGGGTAAGCAAGTAGAGGTGAACCATTCAGGCGCAACGGGATCGACCAATGACGAAGGAGACGAGTTAGGAGTCTTGGATGGAAAATGCCTGATTGGGTACAGCACAGGGATGAAGCTGAGAGAAATCAAAAATGACGAGAGTCTTATTGGTGAAACCTTCACGGGCACCATAAGGCCGACGGTGAGATGTAGAAAGACCAAAATGGAAGAGGCTGTGATGGTGACATCCTTCGGGCACTTTACATTGAGATAGGATTGTGAATCAGATCGGCGCAAGCGGGCATTGAGCCAAGTTCCATGAGCGAAAAGGATACACAAGAGAGCCTGAACATCGATTTTCTTACAGAAATAGGCTGCAGAGTGCATGTTCAAGGTCAATCAGAGTCCGCTGGTCCATATCCGGATAGGTTGTTCTTCAGTTGTAGTTTTTCGTTGTTTAGGAATCATCTCTTTCATTGTCCTCTACGTCTGTTCCTTCGTCTTGTTTTCTTTCCTCATTTTCTGAGTCAATTTCGGTCATAACCAAGTGGAAATGACTCAAAATCTGCCCCAAACAGCTTTCAATGAACAAACAGGATCTGAGCCAGGCCAAATCAATTGTCATAAGTCCGGAAAAACAGCAGGCCACACTGAGGTTGGCAACACAATCTACATCGCCTTGGGGATCCTTTGTGAATGCAAGGGCTTGGTGATTTGTCAATTCCATGAATAACGCACAACATGAAGGGGTTTGGGGGAATGCGATTCAAAACAAGTGCATTTGAACACTATCAGATGGAGGAGGTGCGCGTGAAACGGATTCAGAGGTATTTTTTCGGTGGAACATAAAGTCATCTTGGCAATCAGAAGCAAGCCCGGGCCTCAAAGTTCAAGGCCACAACACTAACCACGCAACATTTTAACGTCACAGTTTTCTTTTTTTTTAAACAGGAAAAAACAAAGCGGTGAAAGGAAAGTTTTTGGTTCACACAATAAGGGGAAGGGGAAAAAAAAAACAAGAAAAAAGAAAGAAAAGAAAAAAGAAAAAAGAAGAGGAGACCGACAAAAAGGGGAGTTTCTCAAAATTTCACCCTTGCCTGTGCTTGTAAGCGTGTACATAAAATGCTGCCATTGCTTTTCACATCCTTTCTCCTCCTAGGAATGAAAGTCCTTGTCTGGGATTTTTCTCAAAATCAAACAATCTTAGGTCCGATGAATCTTTTCCTAGTTAAATGATAAATGGACCTAGTCTGATGAATCTTCTCCTAGTATCAACATTTAGTTCCGATGAATCTTTCTACCTAAGAATAGAAAACCTTAGTTTGATGAAAACTCTCTAGGGTCGACATCTTAGTCTGTATAATGATTGTTCTCTAAGATAGACACCGGGTCTGATGAATTTCTCTAGGATCACAATCTTAAGTCTGAATGAATTGTTTCTCCTAAGATAGAAAACTTAGTCTGTGAATGATTTGTTCGTACCTAAGATAGACAACCTGTCTGATGATTTTTCTCCTAGGGTCACAATTTTGTCTGATGGATTGTCTCAAAGATAGAGAAACCTAAGTTGATGGAAGTTCTTTCTCCTAGGGATCAATCCTATTATCTGATAGGAAATCTATCTCCTAAAGGAATACAAAAATAGTAAACCTTGTCTTGATAAACTTTCTCTAGGAGATCGTAAATGGTTAGTCGGCATTGCAACTTGTTCTCCTTAAGCATAGAAAACCTAGTCTATGACACTTTTCTCTTAGGAATTTAAAATCTTAGTTTGTATGAATCTTTCTCCTTGAGATAGAACAGACCTAGTCTTTGATGAATTTCCTAGTCTCAAAAGTCCTTGGCTTTTACTCACAGGGAGGACACGTACATTCCAATAAGTCCCTTTGGTTTATCACTCCTTATTCATTGCAAGTTACAATACTTAGGTTGATCTATATTTTCCTAACAACTTCCCAACATCTTCCTCAGTTGCAAAAATTGGGCACGGAAAATTTCTTTTGTTTGTTCTATTTATTGCAGTCAGGAGCCCACTTGAGAACAAGGGAATTACTTTTCCAAGTCAGGCAGTCAGCGAGCCACCTGAAGGAACAAGGGGAAATACTTTCCAAGTTCATAGCAATCAGTGGAGCCACCTGGAGACAGGGAATGGCTTTTTCAGGTTTTCAGCAGGGAGTCAGGAGCCACTGAAGAACGAGGGAAGTTTGCAATTTTCAAATTTTAGCTTTTGATTTGTTAATATTTGATAACATGCTTGTACGCAGTCACCAAAACTGGGGCAGGAAAATTTTCTGATTTTTGTTTTGTTGGCCAGTCAGGAGCAACCCACCTGAGGAATTAAGGATACTTTCAAGGCTCAGCAGTCAGGAAGCCCACCTGGAGACCACAAGGGGAATACCTTTCCAAGTTCAGCAATCAGGAGACCCACCTGAGAAGAACAAGGGAATGCTTTTCAAGTTTCAGCAGTCAGGAGCCCACCTGAGAACCGAGGGAAGTGCAATTCAAATTTTAGTTTTAATTTTTATATTTTTAGATAACATGTTGGTACCAGGTCACCAAACTGGCGGCAGAAAATTTTCGTTGTTTGGTATTGTGCAGTCAGGAGCCCACCTGGGAACATGGGAAATACCTTTCAAGATCATCAATCAGGAGCCCACCTGGAGAACAAGGGAATACATTTTCAAGTTCAGCAGTCAGGGCCCACCTTGGCAAAACAAGGGAGCACAATTCCAATTTTTAGCTTTCAATTTTTACTATTTGATAAACCTGACCCAGTTCTTCAAACCTGGGGCAGAAAGTTTTCTATTGTATGGTTTATTTTGTTGCAGTCAGGAGCCCACCTGGAAACAAGGGAATGATTTTTCATAGCGTTCATGCAATCAGGAGCCCGCCTGGAGCAATAGAGGCACACTATTTCCACAAGTTGGTAGCAGTCATAGGGTCCACTCGGAGGAATGGAAAGATAGTCTCCGAACTTCACCAGTACAAGGCAAACAACACACAGGATTTCCATCGGAAGAGTACCAAGTTCAAGGCAACACAAGAGCAATCTGAAGACAGATAGGACCTTTTCTTGTAATTTCAAATCGTAGCTTGAGGCTGAGCTTCTTTTTACTTTCTGAACAGTAGTCCGTAATAGAGAGGGTCAGGGAAAGCAGTAGCAGGCAGGCCCGCTCGAAATTCACAATCCTCGGTAGTCCCAGGCTACCAAACCTTCCTGAACTACACTGACCTGATTACCTGTTTATCCCAGGGTATGTAGGCAACCTGAAGCAGGGTGCGGTCACAAACTTTTCAAAAATGCTCACACGGAATTATTCAAACGGGCAAAATCGCCTCAGTTTGCGCCGCCTCACTTAATCTTTGCACGAAAACGTCTTTCATGTTTCCCGAGCAAAGAGGGGCAGCTTGAGCACGTGATTTTTTGCCCCTATATGAATTATTCCCATAAATCAAAAAAGAATTACTTCTGTTTCAATTATCTTGCAATTTTAATGGATTGTTGTGGCATGTTTTAGTTAATTGTTTGCATTTGTCTGTGCACGTTTTATCAGTTGTTTAAGTCATGAAAAATACAAAAATACTTCGCGATTTGCATGTAGGGTTAATGTCACATTTCAGGATTAAGTTAGGTACTCATACTACAAAATAATAAAGAAAATAACAAAAATGGTTCTTTTCGCATTATATACTGTGTAATATGTATTAGAGTTTGCATTTTAAATTAGAGGAATTAGTGTAGGTTTTGGAAATTGGAGTAAAATATTCAAGAAGTCGATTTTGGTTTTTGTTTAGTTGCTTTGGCATTTAATAAAAATCAGAAATAATAAATACAAAAATAAAAAAAAGGTGAAAAGGAAAAGAAATTAATTTGGAAAAATTACAGGAAAGAGTTGGTCTTTAGTAACATGCCAAATTTGGGCCACAATTGGTCACCCAAGCGAAATCCTAAATTACAAAAATCACTGCCCAAGACCGGCCCAACTCAGTCCTACCCGGTCCGGCCCTCCCCTCACAAAACAACGCCGTTTCCCTCCTTGTTGAATCCTGGCCCATCGACGTTCGATTCATTTCCTTACGGCTGAGAATGGTGGTCTCATTTTTAATATACAATATTCCTGACGCCTCACGAACCCCCTCCCCTTCGTCTCACCTCACCTCCACGACCACACAACTAACATCCACCGCCTCCACCTTAAGCCACGCCGGCCGGAAATCGTCTCGCAGGCGGCGTTCATACAAACCACTGAAAAATTTACACCACCTCTTACATCTATCTTCTCATCACGAATCTAGCCTTATTTTCCTCGCATCCCATCCCAACAGTTCGAATATTTAGATCGAGATATTCCGGCCATGACACAACTCCTGTTCCAAACCACCCCAAATTAACACCACTAACCGCCTTCCCTCCATCCTATTCAAACCCCCCAAACACCCATTCCCTCAAATCTTTCGCACGGAATCGCATCGAATATTAAAATTTAAATTTTTTTTGGCCAAACCCTAATTGCTCGCAAATGTTCCAAAATTGATGCACAATGGTCCCCTGGCCTTCCTCGGTTGATGAATTTCAATGTCAATGGCACTCAAATCCCGTTGGAGATCGTTCAGATTTTTGAATCAGTAATTATGAGGTGAGTCTCGTTCTTCTTCCTGGTTTCTTGGTTCTATTCTTTCCTTCATTTCTTGTTTAAATCCCTCTGTTCAGTTCTGCTATCATGTTTGTTAGTGTCCAATTAATTTTTATTTTTTAGCTTGGTTAATGATTGACTAGTTTGATTATTAGATTAGAGTTCATTTTATGTTGATTCAATACTGATTTTGTTAGGTTAATTTGATTTAAGTCTGTTTTATGTATTAGTTTAAACCCTGCGTTGTTAATTTTTAATTAATTTTGTGTAGGCTTGACTGGTTTTAATTTGTTATACAGTGTAGTCTAAGTTGTTAATCAGTGTGCTAGGGTGTAGTTTTAATTTCGGTTATTTGGAGTAAATCAGTAGGTTTTTCTTTCATTTAAGTAATTTTTTCTTAATGATAATTGATTCTGGTTTTGGTCTTTAATTTTGGTTCTCGTTTGAATTGTTGACTCGTTTAGTGAATTAGCTTAGTTTGGATTAACAATTCAGGTAGATTTAAGTTCTATGTTCTGATTAGTTGGTTGAGTAATTAGCTCAACTGTAGGGTTTGTTTGGATTTAATTGAATTTCTCTTTTCTTTTGAGTAATTAACTACAGTTACTGACTAAGGTTAAGAGGGGCTGGGGTTAGTTAGCCTAGGTTAGTAATTTAAGGGTAAGGTCAGGGGTAAAGTAGGCATTGTACAGTAAAGGAATCTTGCAGTAACAGATTAAGAAGCCCCTAGAAGCTTCTAGGTGGGGTGAGAGCTGCAATTTCTGATTTTTGATAGCATTAACTTGAGAAACAAGTCACAACCTTAGGGACTAAATGGAAAATAAATGGGGACTAGGATAGAAAACTGAAAATCTGAAGTTGCACCTCTTGGTGCCTATAAAAGGCATGTCCAATGCCTTAATTCAGAAGTTTGGGGGAATACCTGAAAAATTCCCCAAAAGGTTTCAGCACCAAAAACTCCCCCTAAAAAAGTTTTCTGTAAGTCTTAGGATCTGAAATTTAAATTTCAAATTCAAGTTGACTTCAAGTTTAGTTTAGTTGTCAATTCGAGCTCCTAGTTGTTCCTGGGTTCAATTTCCAGCTCTTTTGGGTTTATTCAAGTTGCTTTGGTCAGTTTACTGGTTGATTTGCTGTTAAAATACTTCCTGGGTTAAGTTCAAGTACGGATTGGGATTCAGTCAAGTTATTTTGGTCATCTGGTGGATTTTATCATTCTGTGATCTAGTCCTGGGTGTGTTGACATCATTTTGGGGTTGAAACTGAATTTGTTGCTGTTGGTTAGCTACTGCCTACTGCTGCTGACTCTCTTCTTCTCTTCTATTGCATTATAATTCCAGGTACACATTTGAATTCGCATTGATGTAGATTTGAATTGGAATGAAATGAAGAGTATTCACCAGATCTGTGCTCGTTTGGATTCTCCTATATTTGTGATTAAATAGGGGCTAGTTGATGTGTAGTTATCTAGCACTAGTTTATTTGGTTTGTATTAACATGGACAACAGACTATGGACTGTATAATTAGGACTGTTTTGGATTGCTTCTGAATTGTTTTGGACTGTGTTGAATCTCATAACGATGAGGTACAATGCTCAGTGATAGTGGATTCATATTGTTTAAAATTGATAGCTTAAGTTTTTTTCATGTTTTAGTTAGGTAATAAATCTAATATGTGCACACCTGACCGTAGTTCATACAAGATAAGCCTGTTAGTTTGGAGTCGGAGTTAAACCTGAGTTTTCAGCATGGTGATTCACAAAAAATGGAAAATCGCTTCTCAATAAAATAAGATCCCAGGTTTGAGATTAAGCAATTCAGCTTTCGTCTTAAAGTTTGAGGTGAATGTTCACTCTTAGACGAATTTGAGTGTTAAACTAGTAAAATGAAGGTTTTAATAAACAACTAGAAATGATTGTAGCATTATCAGTTGATAAATTCAATCTCTGACCCATGACCAACATTGGATCCCGTTTAAAACTTGTTGCCAGACCAAAACACAAAGGCCCAGATAATTGCTATTGGCTTCATGCGTTTCAGCTTATTAAGCTTGTTGAAGTTAACGCTTCAAGTTAGTTGATAATCATGCTAGGGTAATCATTTACTCCTGTATTGGTTTACATTAATTATTAGCTTTAATAAAAATGTTCAGATTCTATTTGCTATGTGATGCTGAATTTCGAGTGTTAAGTTCAATATTTCATATGCAACAAAAGCTAAATCCTGGTATTAGTTGACAGTTTGAGCCACTGATGCCTTATTAAGGCCTGTTCCGTCTAATTGCCTGGGTTGTTTGGGCTAGAGCGAGACACTTCAGTACAGCCCAATGGTGATCAGAATTGGCACGGGGCTACCCTTTTCTGACTCAAATGATAACATGCTCCTGTTTAAGTTCCGGCTTGAATTTGGGGCTCAAATGGTATAATACTAATTAATTGGGGCCTTTTCTTATTAGTAGAGACAATACTTAATAGAAAAATCATAGTTCTTCTAGGTCGACTTTAAAATAAATGAGATGAGCCTCGCTAAGCAAATATATAAATCGCGGGGCCCTCAATAGATGCTATATAAAATGCTTAGAACTCGGGCGGACCATTTAGCGAATTTCATGGTCTTCCCCAAATATAATAAACTCGTAGTTGCTTTAGGCGCGAATTTTAATAATATTACCTTCCTAAAAGTGGGTGCACATTTATGTGACCCAAATCCAAATCTCAACGAAGTCGAAATGTGTTAACAATCACGGGTGCACTGGTGCGACGTGGTTCGAGATGCATTTTCACGACGTTGCAATTCTTATTAAAAATAAAAAATAATAAAAGCGGTTTACTAATAAAAGCACATGAGTTTGGACATGTTTTGAAATCAGATAAAATAAAATACAACAGTTGAGCGACCGTGCTAGAACCACGGAACCCGGGAATGCCTAACACCTTCTCCCGGGTTAACAGAATTCCTTACTCGGATTTCTGGTTCGCGGACTGTTAACAGAGTCATAATTTCCTCGGATCGGGATTCAACCGGTGACTTGGGATACCATTAATCTCCCAAGTGGCGACTCTGAATATTAATAATAAATCCCGTTCCGATTGTCCTTTAATTGGAAAAACTCCTTTACACCCTCACAGGTGTAGTAAAAAGGAGGTGTGACAGCTCTGGCGACTCTGCTGGGGATAATAACCCAGAACTTTGGTTCAGGGTTCAGAATTCGAGCTTAGAATAATTGTTATATTTGGCTTTATCTGATTTTCCTACATGTTTGGGCCTAATGTGCAATGTTGCTTTTTACCGCTTTGATATTATCTGGATTGTATATAAACTTTGGCGAAACCCTTCTATTCTCACCTCCGGGGATGTGCTCACTGGTGGAGACTCCTATTCTGTTAGTGTCATACCTTAAAATAAGAAAGAGGCCGGACAAGTTACTAAGCCGGATGGCCTTTTGGTTCCCGGTACGTAGCCCCCTCCTCGGCTCGAGTTGTCCGCTCGGGTACACAGTCTAGAACATATACCCAGGATTTGAACATAGAATAACTTGACTCCATGCCGGATCCCTAGTAGGAGCGCTTATTTGCATCACATGCATATGACTTAGGGGACTCAACACAGGGGTTGGGTCCGTCTAGGACAGGTAACCGGATATGAAAAGACCACCATGATGCATTTTACGTATTGCCTTTATTTGTCTCGGACTCGCATGCTGACCGGCTTGAATATTTGGGAAAAGTGAAAAGAAATAATAGTGTAGAGAGTTAATTACATCATTTAGCAAAAAACCAATGTCCAAGTAGTGCCGAAACTCTGCCGGATTTTTGAAAAAATAAGAGAAGTGTTTGATGTCAATGGAAAAGGAAAACAAAAATATTTTTTTTTTATTATTTTAAATAATTTGTTTATGTGCCAATTGAAAAGCAAAACAAATAGTTTTTATTTTTTTAGCAATAGTTCGTGAAGGGAAAAACAAAAAGGTTTTTATTTTTCAAGATGTTGAAAAGAAAATACAAAAAGAGTTTTGTTTTTGAAAATAGCTAGTTTATTTGCCCGGATTACTCAGGTTTGATTCTCACCGAATGTGAGATACGTAGGCAACCCTCATCGGGTCCAACCTCCCCTTTTTCAAAAATAGCCAAAAATGCCAAATTTTTTAATTTCATCATTAATAAGTCGGGTGCCGCCGTTCTTGTTTAAAATAAGCCGAATGTCCCCAAAAAGGGCGCTGGAAGGCTGTTTTTGCAAGAACAGCCACCCTGAGTCAATTTCAGCGGTTAGCAGGCACGACCTTAAAATCTTCTCCCCGAAGTGCTGAAAGGCCGTAACTGCAAAACCGGTCGTTTGTGTTAAAATTGGAAATTTGAACAAAAAATAGTGTCATTTTTTTTCTTTTAGGTGAAAATAAGTGATTAAATCACCTTAATAAATGTGCAGGATGAGCACGATTCAAAATAAGGGGAACTTGCATACAGGCCCGCGGCGAGACCGAACGATGTCCCGCGGGCACCGGGAGCTTTAATGTATTCATGATTGTCTTTTGAGTCTGTATTCCCTTTTCTACCAGAGTTTGTCTTTTGAGTCTGTATTTCCTTTTCTACTAGAGTTTGTCATTTAAGTCTGTATTTCCTTTTTTACTGGAGTCTGTATTTCCTTTTCGTTAAAAGTCAGTCAGTTGATTGAGTATGTACTTTCAAAATAGAATAGGGATGGTGGAGCCCGTAGTTCTTTTCTGCATTAGAGTCTGTTAGTTGTTTAATTTGTCAGTTTGAGTCTTTGTAATAGACGTATTTGCTATCAATAAAATTGAAAACCCCAAAAAAAACATTTTGCTTTACATTTACTCTGCAAGAACTACGCTCGGTCTGATTCACGCGGGGTCGTGATACGTAGGCAATCTCCATAGGATTCGACCTTAACTAAATGAAAAAAAGGAAATACAAGAAAAGAATGAAAGGAAAGAGGTGAAAACAAGAAAAAGAAGAAAACAAAAGAGGAGGAAATAAGGAACAACAAAAGCAAACAAGAGAAATAAAAAGGGAACAAAGGAAAGAAAAGAAGC
>NW_017679518.1:14448-16565 GCF_001879085.1 Nicotiana attenuata
TTCATCCTTTCATTTTGTCTTGTTTGCTTCGTCGTAGTAGCTTGTGTAGTGCTGTTTAGGTTTGTTCAAGGGTTGTAACTCTAGTCTAGTTTGCTTGTTTCGTTGTTTAAACCATTTCACTGTCAGTCTAATGCAATTCTCTATTTCCTTCCACTCTAGTCGTTTTGTTTAGTTCTCCTTTTGCAATTCTGTTCATGCTGGTTCTGGTGACATGACATGCACGCATAATTTTCAGCCTGGTTTTAAAAGTCAGTTTAGTAATGAAGCAATGAAACAATATTGACAATGTAAGGACATTCGAGGACAATAAGTAAGGGCATTTTGAGATCACTTCAAGCCCAAATTGTGTGAAACTGGGTCAGACGAAACATAAAGAAATACTGTGGAAAATGCATCATGCCGCATCGGTTTGAAGCCAAAGGCAATTTTGCCCCAAGTCTACAGGGGCCGCTCGTGGTACCGAGATTGTTGTCCAAATGGTGCTGGGTAATTGACAAATGCAGAAGGCAAATGTGTGGACATGGTTAGTAATTCTGGTGCAATCAAAAAATGTTACGTATGTTTTCCTCAGCTTGTTTAATTGTGTAGTTTGTACTTGGCATGTTTTGGAGATTGAAATGACGAAGGCATTTTGTTCTGCTATCCAAACACTTTATCCTTTGTTACCCCTTTGAGCCTCGATTATTTTCTTGCATACCCCTCTTTCGGAATCAATAATAAAACTCGTAAGCCCGGGCGGGGAAAGAAAGTGGAGAAACAAGAGAAAGACAGTGAAAAAGGAAAAAGAAAAGAAAAGAAAAGAAAAGAAAAAAGAAGAGAAAGGAAGAGAAAAGGAAAAGAAGGGGAAAAAAACAAAGAAAAAAAAGCATAGAAAATAAAAACAGAAAAAAGAAGAGAAAAGGAAAAGAAAAGAAATGAAAAGAAAGAAAAGAAAAGTGGAAGAAAAGGAAAGATCGCAACAACGAACGTAGTTTTATGTCCTGAACTACGTTTGGCTTGATCCCGAAAGGGTACGTAGGCAGCCTCTCTCAGAGGTTCAGTCACACCGAAATAAAAGTCCAAAGTCCCCAAGGAAGAAACTGGGGCAGAAGTTGTGGTTGTAGTGAGAAATCTGATTTCGAAAGTTGTAATTTTGAGCCCATGTTGAATTGTTTTGAGCCTTTGATACCCTTTCTTCCTAACCCTGTCCAAAAGCCTGCATTACGGTCCAAAGAAAGACCTTCTGATCAATCTTCGAGAGATGCCGGGTCAAGCGAGTAGAGGTGAACCATATCAGGGGCAACACGCCGGTCCAAACAAGGGAAACGAAGAATGAGAGAGTCTTGATGAGAAATGCCCTCATGGGTACCACAAGGCGATGCAAGCTGAGAGAAATAAAAAATGAGAGAGTCTTATTGGTGAAAACCTTCACGGGCACCATAAGGCGACGGTGAGATGAGAGAAAGACCCAAAATGAGAGAGGCTTGATGGTGAAAATCCTTCGGGCACTACAAGTCGAATAAGGATTGTGAATCAGATCGGGCAAGCGGAGCATTGAAGCCCAGTTTCATGGCGAAAAGGTACAACAAGAGCTGAACATCAGATTTGCTTAACAGAATAGGCTGCAGATGCATGTCAAGGTCATCAGAGTCGGTGTCCATATCCGATAGGTGTCTACGTTGTAGTTTTCTTGTTAGGAATCATCTCTTTCCATTATCCTCTACTCTGTTCCTTTCGTCTTGTTTCTTTCCTCATTCTGAGTCAATTCGGTCATAACAAGTGAGAAATGACTTCAAAATCTGCCACCAGCTTTCCAATTGAACAAAACAGGATCTGGCCAGCAAATCAAATCGTCATAAGTCCGAAAAAACAGCAGGCACACTGAGTTGGCAACAATCTACATGCCTTGGGATCCTTGTGAAATGCAAGGGCTTGGTATTTGTCAATTCATGAACAACGCAACAAATGAAGGGTTTGGGGAGAATGGATCAAAAGTATTGATACATATCAGATGGAGGGTGCTTGGTGAACGGATCAGAGGTATTTTCTTCGGGTGGAAATAAGTCATCTTGGCAAATGCAGAAGCAGCCGGCCTCAAAGTTCAAGGCCACAAACTAACCACCACATTTTAAACTCAC
>NW_017679519.1:0-785 GCF_001879085.1 Nicotiana attenuata
TAAGGAAAATTATTGTTTGCCAGATTGATATTTCCATAATAGGAGTAGTAAAAAAAATATACAGAATATTTCAAGTAAGGAAAATATAAGGACACCATATCGTACACACAAATTAATTCAAAGAATCACGGATGAAATTGAAAAATCACAGGGAATCAGTACTAAGTAAGGAGAGCATTTCACAAATAATGAAGTAATTCAAAAATCAATGTAAAATTTCTAAGGAAAACATATACAAATTCAGGGATTCGAAGAGATGCACAAAATCAGTAGAATATTTGATAAACGATGAACAATTAGACCTATACAACACAGTAGGCATGAAAATCAGAGAACCCTAAGCAAGAAATCACAGAATCAATAGAAGGCTGGAACCATAATAGCAAAATTTAAAGCATGGAACTTGGAGAGTAACCAGAAGATCATACCAACACGCACATAACATAAACATAAACACATAATACTCAGAAAATCAGAAGATATAGTGATTTCGAAAGAGGTTCAGAAACCCTAGTTTTAAAAGAAGAACAAAAATGTTGAAAACTTGAACAATCGAAAAGATCAAGTAGAGAATAAGTTAAAAATTGTTTAAAGAGACAGAGTTTTAAGAAAAAATAGGGTTTCGTAACAAACCAGTGAGAGGTAAGGAACCTGGCTGTGAAACTAGTTAATAATGATGCTCGTAGCACCATCGAACCACAAACCATCGGAGAAAGGTCGGAGATAAGCCAGGCAGAGCCTCCGATGACCATCTTGTATGGTGGAGTCTCCTGGAGTCTCGAAGG
>NW_017679519.1:4725-16559 GCF_001879085.1 Nicotiana attenuata
AAACAGTTTTGAAAGAGAAAAACAATGGGACATTTTTGACAAACTCAGAACCAAAATACATCATATAGTTCCAGGCAGTAAACACAAGCAGGGAAAAAGGAAAGTGGGGTAAATACGAAATAACACAACATCTAGATACCAAAGGGAAGCAATTCAAAACTTAAACAGTCACAGGTTTCAACCAAAAAAGGGCTCATGATTACATGCTGAGAATGTACTGGGATTAGGGAGAAGGAGAGAACATGCATTAAACAGACTAGTAGGCATGCTAGTTGCAAGAAGAACATCAGGACCACAAGTAAAAGCATAGAAGAAACAAAATAAAGTGCAGTATGTATAAAAGCATATTGTTTTGGATGCTATAAATCAAATAGAGGGCATACCAGTCAAGGATGAGATAGTGTAGAGCAGTAGTGTGCGGGGAAGTGAGCAGTAGTATGCAGACCAACAATCAACAATGTATAGAGCAGTAGAATAATGGAACAGCCCCAAAACTTACTCAGTCTTGGCTTTCCGCCGACTGAGTGATCAGTAATCAACAGGGAAAGTGGGAGAGGATGTATAGAAAACAAGAGAGAACACTGAGTATGCTTATGTGTGTAAGAGAGAGTTCAGAGCAATGAACTTTCTGTTCGTGTTTGTGATGTGTAATGTGTCAGTGTGTAATGCAAAAGAGAATGGGGTACTTATAGTTTTGAAAACAAGTGGAAAATAAGGTAATACATATAGACTGATCATAGTTATGGAAATAATACCAATTAGAAACAATTAAAAACTCGGACTTCCTTCAATTAAGGAGTCCTAGTTCAAACGGGTACAAATTGTGTCAAATAAGGAAAATTATTGTTTGCCAGATTGATATTTCCATAATAGGAGTAGTAAAAAAAAATATACAAAATATTTCAAGTAAGGAAAATATAAGGACAACATATCGTACACACAAATTAATTCAAAGAATCACGGATGAAATTAAAAAATCATAGGGAATCAGTACTAAGTAAGGAGAGCATTTCACAAATAATGAAGTGATTCAAAAATCAGTGTAAATTTTCTAAGGAAAACATATACAAATTCAGGGATTCGAAGAGATGCACAAAATCAGTAGAATATTTGATAAACGATGAACAATTAGACCTATACAACATAGTAGGCATGAAAATCAGAGAACCTAAGCAAGAAATCATAGAATCAATAGAAGGCTGGAACCCTAATAGCAAAATTTAAAGCATGGAACTCGGAGAGTAACCAGAAGATCATACCAACACGCACATAACATAAACATAAACACATAATACTCAGAAAATAAGAAGATATAGTGATTTCGAAAGAGGTTCAGAAACCCTCGTTTTAAAAGAAGAACAAAAACGTTGAAAACTTGAACAATCGAAAAGATCGAGTAGAGAATAAGTTAAAAATTGTTTAAAGAGACAGAGTTTTAAGAAAAAAAAAAGGGTTTCGTAACAAACCAGTGAGAGGTAAGGAACCTGGATGTGAAACTAGTTAATAATGATGTTCGTAGCACCATCGAACCATAAACCATCGGAGAAAGGTCGGAGATAAGACAGGCAGAGCCTCCGATGACCATCTTGTATGGTGGAGTCTCCTGGAGTCTCGAAGGTAGAGGAAATCAACAAGACAAGGTCCCCCGGTGGCTGGTGGCCGAGAGAAGTGAGGCTGGAAGTGTCCGGAGAGGCGGTGGATTTCATCGGAGACGAGAGAGAGAACCAGAAGGTTCTAGAGAGAAGGGACAACAAGAGTCAGTGTAGAGAAAGAGAGAGAGAGACCGTCTCTGAAATGAGGGGTTGGGGGGGTTTGTTGGATTTAATTTTGGCAATAAAACCTGGGCCGTTGATCTCACTTGATCAACGGCTCAGATTATAATAAAGCTGGATCGGGTTATTAAATGGGGTATGGGTCGGGTGACTTGAGGACTGGGTCGGGGATTTTGGGCTGAAATTACAATGAAATTGAGGCTAGATTTTAAATAGCCAATTTTTCCCCTTTTATTTTATAAAAGGTAATAAAGGTTTTAAAAATAAAGTAAAAATACTGAGTAAACAAATATTACATAAATATTAACTTAAAAATACCGGAAATAATTTTGTAATTATAAAATGCTATTAATCACAAAATAGGCTATAATTGCAATTACATGCAATTTAGCTCTAAAAATGCCAAAATAAATTTGTAAAAATATGCAAAAATTACCTTAATTATATTTTGGTGCAAAATATGAGAATAAAATGAATTATTCACCAAAATAATAATTTTGGGAATAATTATTGGATTTTGTTGTATAAAAATAGGCAATAAATTGGTTCAAAAATCATAAAAAAAAAAAAAACTCTTGAGTGTGCTTATATATGCTCATATATGCTATTTGGGAAGTATTTTGGTTATAAAATTACCTAGGAAAAAATTAGGTATCAACAGTACACGGTTGATGAAAATAAGGAAAGGGAATCAATCGAAAAAAATACCGAATGAACCAAGTCAGGAAAAAGAGTAAAGAGGGTTCAATTAGAGAAAATCAGTAGCAATCATGATACCTTATTAAAAAGAAGTTCGGAATCAATCAATAGTTAGCAAAACCTTTTTAAAAGAAGAACTTCTCATATATAAAGCACACAAATATTCAATAAGAGGGAGTTGTCATGCTGGTTAGCAAAGATTAACATAGAAACAGTCATAAAAGTTCAGGTCCAATTTATAGACTGAGAATGAGTCTGAGAGTTTGGGGTTTCAAAGTAAAACCCTAGTCCAAACACAAAATCGAACCTACCAAAGAAACCCCCAAATTCTAGGGTTTCAATTTGAATCAATTACAGAGATGAGGGGGAAAGCCATTGAAACAGACTCAGAAGTCTCTTTCAGAGACTTAGGAGAAAGCAAACAAATATAACAGCAAGTTCGAAACAACAGAGCGAAGAAGCTGATTTGAAACATAGTGAGAAACAATAGAGGAAAACAGTGTTTAAAGAAAAACATGGGACTTAAACAAGTTCAGAAGAGAAAAGAGATAGTATAATACTTAAGAAAAACAGTAGAAGAAACATATTTAAAGGGAACTCAAACAAGGTCCAGTAAAACAGTAACACTTAAGAACATGGTAGAGAAATACAGTAGAAGAACACGAGAGCACCGGAACAGTATAGCAAAAGAACATAGAGTAAAACACACTGGGATAAACATGTGAGATCATGGTATAGAAACATAGTAGAAAAAAGAACGGAGCACAGTAGGAGAACATGCAACACAAAAATACAGTAGAGGACATGCGTGGTAGAAAAGAAGACATAAGAACATAGTATAGCCAAATACACACAAAGAAAAGAAAAGGAAAATTCAGAGAAATAACTTAAGTTTGTCCCTTTTATTTTATAAAATAGTAAAAAAAGATTTTAAACACAAATTAAAAGTACTGAACCAAATAATAATATATAAACATTAAATTAAAAATATTGGACCCAATTTTACAATTATAGGAATGCTATTAATCTTAAAATAGGCCAAAATTGCTATTGTATGCAATTTTAGCTTTAAAATACAAGATAAATTTGTAAAAAATATACAAAAATCCTCTTAACTATATTTTGGCGTAAATATGAGAATAAATTAAGTTATTCATCAAAAATGATAATTTTGGGAATAACAATTAATTTTTGTACTGCTAAAAATGGACAATAAGTTGATTTTAAAATCTTTTAAAAATTAGAAAAAAAATGCCAAAACCTTAGCTATGCTTATATATGCATATATATGCTATTTTGAGAGTATTTTGTATATGAAAATTATATTAGGAAAAAATTGGGTATCAACAAGTAGTAGTGGCAGTAGTAGGCGTGCCAGGTGCCTGGGCTCTGGCTGGATCTGCTGGTGGTACCTCGGCGGCAGCTCGTGCGGGTGCTCTGGCTGCACCACGTGCGCGTCCTCTACCTCTACCCCGGCCCCGGCCTCTGACGGCTGCAGTAGGGAGCGCGGGTGCCTGATCATCCCGAGTAGCGCGTGTCCTCACCATCTGTGAGAGAGTAGAAGACAGAAGTTTAGAACTTGTGATGTCAAAATATCGCACGACAAGGAAATCAAATGAAGTGGGAATTTTTTCCTAACAGTTACATAGCCTCTCGTAGATAAGTACAGACATCTCTGTACCGATCAGTGAGACTCTAATAAATCGGCCTGTGTCCTGTGACTCCTATGAACCTAGAGCTCTGATACCAACTTGTCACGACCCCAGTTCACCCTCCGTGAACATGTCGTGATGGCACCTAGTTCCTATAACTAAGTAAGCCTAACAATGCGGAAAACAACATAACTTATGGAATAATTAATCAAAACTGAACAACTAAAAGAAATCTGTATATAACTGCCGCTCGGCATATACTACTCAAAATAAATGCGGAAGTCTACTACAACACCCCAAAACCCGGAAACTCACTGTCACGATCCAAAATCCACTAAGGGTCGTGATGGCGCCGGACACCTCTGTCAGGCAAGCCATCTAAATTATCTATTAAATTCTCTTTTAATACCTTCGAAAATCTAGGATTTTTCCTTCCATTTTTCATAAATAAACAAAAATCACTATTTCAATTCAAGTTAAGTAATAAATAATTAATACACATCTTTCGGAAACCATCCCAGAACCCGGTGTCACAAGTGCATGAGCAACTACTGATAAGGAAAATAAAATACAATATCTGTCCGAAATACAGTGCACAGGGAATAAATATAAAAATGCTGAAAGGAACTACACTAGCTGCGGGTCGCCTCGAACAATGTAGCTCACCTAGTCCCAGAGTCATCCGCGCTGCTACGCCCAGTAGGCCACTAGATTTACTTATACCTGTGCAACAAAAATGCACAAGAAGTGTAGTATGAGTACGTAATCAACGTGTACTCAATGAGTATCCCGCCTAACCTCGAAGAGGTAGGACGAGATGGTCAACCTGGACACTTACTAGCGGTCCAATAATAATATACTAAATGTGTGAGGAATCCAGGGATTTTATATACAGTTCTAACTCGCAATGTTGTAAAACAGGCAATACACCTTCAACAAATAATAAAGGATTTCCAAGGTTTACTTTTCTTTATTTATCAACTTATCTCGAGCCATGGAAGGCATCATTCAACATATAAAATTCTCATGACTTCATGGTGAGGCTTATGCCTTCTGTTTCTTTTCTTACTCAATCTTATGCGACGCAAAAGCGCTTTGATTGTAAAATCGAAAAATTTGAAGAACCATAATGCGTACTACAGATGTGATACGAATATATTATCCCGGTTATGCTGATCATGATTATTGTCTGTCGCCTTTATGGAAGAATATTTATTGTTTCAGCCCCAATAGCGAGGTAATTTTCGAGGGCTTGAGGCTAGGCACAATGTTTGTCAGGATTGCTTATGAATGGACTATTCTGCAGGTAAGTAAATATCGTATTCGTGTAGGGTGTTGCCCACGTAGTCTTAGGGCAGTGAGTGATTTCAAGGGAGTTTACTCAGTGCGTAATCAAGAGATTCGATATTTTATTCCCGGGGTAGGGGGAAATGCAACTCGAACTTAAGGTAGGGTCAGATGTGGACTGTGTGGAAGTATGAGACTTGGTAATTGCAAGCGTGGTGAATTTTTCCTTCTATCATTGGGGGCTTCGTCCTAACTGGATCGTATTAAGTTTGTCGGATGTGATGAACTTCTACAATTCACCTTGAGGCAAGGTATTGTGAAATAGTATCGGAGATACCAACTATCAGATTATCGCAGGATGCGGTTTGGTTTCAGGATTGAGTCAGTATTTCTTATGTTGACGGTTCGAGGAAAGATGACCCTTCGGAAAAGTTTGGAGTTCAGTAGCGATTTGTGATTCAAGTTACTATGAAGACAAATTTTGTTAAGGCCAACAACTGAGCAGCAAAGGATGAGAAAGACATGTGGGAAGATGTTAGGCGGGAGCTTTAAATTGCTAAAAGGCCCAGGCCTTTAGGAAGCGTAGCTCGAAGCGTTGATTTAAAGGGTGAGTTTGCACCAAAGTTTGGTGAGGTGGCGGAGCTGTATTTTAGGCTGGTAGTAGGAAAGACTATGGCGCCATTACAGGGAAAATTTGGAGCGAGTTTAAGAATATTGGTGCTTTGGCTATAGGGGTTCCGTAGCCGCGGGCAGGGAGATCTAAGTATAACGGAAAGGAGCCCCTTAGATGAAGAAAGATGCAGCATGACTTTGAATTGAAGGATGTTGTCGCAATTTAACTGATGTTCCATGAAGGGGTAAATGGGAACCTGGTGCAGCTTGGAGAGTGAGCTGACTCAGGATGGGTTACTGATGTTGAAGTGATTGTACCCCGTGCAGCCGGTGTTGGAAGATTGCCAGGGAGAGCTTTTATAGGTGGGGTTACCGAAGCTGAGCAGGTGGCGGTCTGGTGGTGGCGAGGTTCTGCGAAGGACTCCTATTGGGTATGCAGCTAACGAGATCGATCTGTGGATGTGATGGATGGATTTTGAGTATACAGAGGGGTGTTTTACAGAAAGGAATCCTAGAATCTTATGTGATTTTGATCGTGCAAAAAGTTTTTATGTCGTGAAGCTAGGGAATGTGCGGTGAATTCCAAGAATTTGTTTGAAATAATGGCTTCACGCCTAAGTGGAGAGTCCACCGCTTATGATGGGTTGACAGAGTTAACTACCTGCGGGGTTTCTGGTTGTTCAGCATATTGATGGGCTATCTTCAGTACGGGGGGAAAGACCATAAGTGGTAATCTGGAGCAAAGGAATTCATTAAAGGTGGGCTATCGTGGCCTTTATGCGCCCATGCCTCAGACATGGGGAGAGATTCAGGATTTTTGCTTTTGTTATAGGCGCCAGTTCCAAGGGTAAGTGCATTCGGCGGGCTTTCTTCGCCAAGGGGGTTATTCGGTGTGATGGAAGACTCAGGGAGTTGATTATATTCGGGGCCAAGCAAGCGGGTGGCTTCTCAGCAGTGAGTCCTAGTCGAAATTTATAATTAAGGAAGTGTGATACCTAATGATTCGAGCCTATATTGTGAGTTGAGAATTCAAGTTTTGCAGCAGCTTACGAATGGAGACTCAGAACCGTTCTTGTGATGTTTTGTCTGCGTTTTGTTCATTGGGTATAGCATTTGAAGATATGAGACAGTTCACGGGATTTGAGGACAGCACGGTCTTGCGATCGAAGTCCTCAAAAAAAAAACAAAAAAAAAATGGAGTGGCAGATGGAGTAATGTTATGTGTTGGATGAAATCAGATATTATCTTCAAGGCAAATCAAGCGCATAAAATTGGGAGGAAGGTATGTTTGATTAGCCATTAGTTTGCAAATTTTCGGCATATTGGGTGACTGGCGAATCAGTTTCTTTCAGCGTTGATCCGAGTCATGCAAGCGAGTTGTATGGTGCATATGAGGCTTGTCAGCTGCCGTAATGAGATTATTCAGTAAACATCCTTATGTTATGCGTTTGTATGAGAGCGAAGTAAGCTCCGGAGGGTGCTATAGGTGCGCTTAAACCACTAACTCTTAGATGTTTGCATTATCTACGGTTATGGGCAAATTTACTGGTGTAGTTGCTATGATTCTCCTGAAGTGAGTTAACGTTGAAAAGTTCTTATATGATGAATGTTAATAATATTAATTGTTAAATGTGTATCTATATAGTTGGCACATTGGGTGCACGTGAGTAGCATTGGAAATTCGAAGTTGAGATCAAGGTCTTGCAAGCTTGGTGCGGTGGTAAGGATGTCACGAGCTCCGGCATGAGCAAGAAAAGGGGTGGAATGTTTTTATTAAGTAAGTTGGTTTTGTCTATCTAGTGTCATCCTGGTTAATTAATTCATTGCATCGCTTTTTCAACGCGTCATGCGGCCGGTGGTTTTGAGGGTACGACCCATATTATTTGTTATGGTAGGTTGTGGGAGTGTGTCCACAGGAAGCGATTATAAAGTGGGCAGGTAGTCACTTGATTTGCATTAAAGATTCTAGACCAATATGAAGATTCGTGACGGCTATCGTTTGGTTGAGAATATATGCCTGGACAGGCACTCGGATTATGAGGTTGTGGACTGCGGCATGAGTACTTCCGGTTATGCCATGGATCGTCTCTTGTGTGTTCGGGAGAAGAGGGAAATTTGTATGGACATTTATGAAAGGTTATTGGCTAGTTTGATGTTGTGATCAGGATCGACTTGGAGGTCGGTGTGGATGCGATGTAAATGTGAATTTTGGGCTCTGGTGTCGGGCCAGTTGTGTTCCATCTTGAGTATGCGCTCCTTATGGAGTAGTTCAGAGTGTTATTTTCGTTGTCAGATATTCCATGATAGTGATGCATTTGCGCCCGTCGAGAGTGCGAGCGACGGCTTGAGAAATTCTGCATATGGTGTTGAAGATTTGGTGCAGAAATGATGTATTAATTGAGCAAGATGGTTTGAGATTCAGTTTGTATATTGCACCCCAGTTGTGCTTGAGTTTCGTTAGCTTATTAGTGCTACATGTTCGTCAGGGATGTTATCATGCACTAGCGTGCTTGTGACCAGAATTCGATTTTATCGGTAATGAGCAAATTATAGCTCGGATGCGTAACCTCCTTATTGGTGAGATCTATGTTTGGATCCGGGTTGCGCGCCGCAACAGTTGTGATGTTGAGATATAACTTTTCTATATGCTATTTTTGTACGTTCTCGTCTTCCTATTTCTAAAGGTAAAGTCCGTATTAGTTGCGGGATTAGGTAAT
Organism: Nicotiana attenuata; assembly: GCF_001879085.1. NCBI lineage: Eukaryota > Viridiplantae > Streptophyta > Magnoliopsida > Solanales > Solanaceae > Nicotiana > Nicotiana attenuata. The sequence continues at coordinate 13,465 of NW_017679519.1, forward strand.
TCCTTCCAGAAGTTCGTTCTTTCCCTTGAGTATCGCATTCTAAATTGGTTAGCCTAATGTGGCACAATCGTTGCGCATCATTAGTGAACTTATGGTCATGTCGGGATGGCCTTATTGCACCTGAGCATATTCTGTAATTGGGTGAGACGAGATTGTTGGATTTAGGATCAGATGCAATCTGATTACGTGAAGTATATTAAGGAGCAAAGGATCAACTCATCTTGGTTCAGAAGTAATGGTAATGTTTCTTGTCGAAGTATAAACTCAATCGATTGCGTTGCATCTCGCGCAGTGATTATAAAAATTTCTGCACATCTCTTCCGTTGTGGCGGTATTGTAAGAGTGGAGTTAGGACCTGTATATTGTTATGGGTGCAAAGGGAGTATCAGATTCATGGAATTTCAATTAAGCTTGAAACAGAAAATGTTACGATGGTTCCGGTGGAGAAAATGACGAAAGGTTGTGATTCAGCAAAGGTTATGCAGTCAAGTTTGGGTACAAACTGTGAGTGATGATATGGTTGATCGTATGTTGGAAAACAGGTCAGGGTACTAATTGCCGGATGTTAGAATTGGGCTCTAAGGATTATTTGCTTTAATAAACATGGGAATATCTTCAGAATCGATCGAGGCTGATGTGCTCAACTGAGTTATGGTAGCACGGGAAGGTACATGAGGTGTTTAAACAGTGATTTTCAGACCTACTTTCAGGTGTAGTTCTCAGCACGTTCGAGGATCGAAGTTTATGTTTTAAGTGGGAAGAATTGTAACGACCCGACCCGGTCGTTTGAGTTCTTAGTGCTCGTCCCCTTTAGCAGCCTGAGGCATGAGCAGCTTCATCTTCAGGTATTATGACTTGTACCGCGTGTTGGAATTAAGTTCAGGGAAGTTCAGAGTGATTTGGAAAGAGCAATTCTCATTTCAGAAGCTTAAAGTTGAAAGAATGAAACTCTAAGATTGACAGATTGGTTTTTAAGGTAAACATCTTGGAATTAGGATCTGAAGGTTCAGCAAGGTTCGTATGATGGATTTTGGACTTTGGGCGCTATGCCCGAATTCGGAGTTTTGGATAATAAGCCCGGGAGTGTTTTGCCGCACTATCTGTGCGGAAGCTTAGCATTCTTAGAAGAAATTTCATAAGTTTGGCTTGAAGTTGCAGTGTTTCAGCTGTATATCGATGTCCCGCTTTGAATTTTCGAGACTATGACATAGCTCCTGTATGTGATCTAGTCTGTGAGTTAGTCGAAGCATGCCGCGGATCCGGAAATGAATTCGAGGTCGTTAGGTTCATTTTGGAGTCATTTGCGCTAAAGATAGAAATTTGTGAAGTGTTTTTGAGGAGTTTGACCGGAAGTGGACTCTTTTTGATATCGGAGCGTCGGGAATTCCGATTCGAAAGTTCGGGAGTAGGTCCGTAATGTCAGATTTATGGACTTGTGTGTGCCAAATTGTGATGGTCCAATCGGACGTGATTCGAGAGGTTTAAGCAATCGAAAGTAGAAGTTGGAAGTTCTAAAATTCATAAAAGCTTGGCATTAGGGGTTTGATTTCATGATTTTTAGCGTTCTGTTTTGATGGTGATTTTGACGGCCCCTCGAGCCAAGGTCCGTAATGGTGTTTTGGGATTGGTCCGGTTATGATTTAGTTGGGGTCCCGGGGCCTCGGAGGATTCCGGTGTGGTTGGACACGGGACTCCGATTTTCTGGAGTTGAGAAAAAGGCTGAAGCAGCTGGCATCTGGTATTTTACGCACCTGCGAAGTTTTGGGCCCAGGTGCGGGCCCGAGAAGCGGCAGAAAGACGCATGATGCCGGATTTTGGGTGAGGGAAAGCTGGGACCGCATCCGATGCGCGTCAGGGAGCGCAGATGCGGGACCGCCACCTGCGAAAAAAGGGAGCGAGACAGAAGCGGAAGCCTTGCGCGGGCTTGGAAGGAGCCGCAAGGAAGTCCGGCATTTGACCGATAAGCTGGAAGCTCGCATAAGCGAAAATTGAATTCCGCAGAAGCGGAATGCTTTGAGGCAAGACAAGCGTTTGTTTTAAAATTCGGGCTTGACTTGCATTTCTCTCATTTTTTCAAGGCTTGGGCACTTTTTGGGTGGCTTCCAAGATGAGATTTTCTCTCATATATAGGTAAGTTATCCCCACTCTATTTTGAGTTGTAATTACATCAATTATGTCATGGTTCTTGGGGCATGAAATATTAGTATAAAAATGAAGGGGGTTTTGGTTGGAAAACCTAGAGAAATTATTATACTTGGATTTTTAGCCACGAAATTGAAGAATGGATTAGGAGTAAATTGTCATATTTGCAGTTCATCAAGTCTTGGGTAATCTTTACTCCCTTTCGAATAAATTTCGGATTACGGGCACGTGGGCCGATGGCGTTTTTGGTCAAAACTTCTATCGGATCGGGGAGTTTAGGGAAATTTGCTATAGAATTAGATTCTATAATGGAATAAGTGTGGCATAGTATTGGATTTGCCGTAACCGTTGCTAGCTTTGGAGCTGATGCATCAATTGGAGTCTTGAGGGCCGTGGCTTGCGGTTATGGGATCTTCAGAGCTGAGGTGGAGTCTCCTTTCTACCTTGTGAGAGGAAATGTCCCTTATTAGGTGATTGATTAAATTGCGCGATAATTGCTCTTATTTTGCGGGGGCACGTAAGCACGAGCGTGAACGAGACGTCCGCTGTCGAGCTTACATATGCTATTGGTGTCCGGTAGGTACTAGGACCCAAAAGCCATGTTTATACTTGGAATACTTGTAAGTCTTGTGGGATAGTTGAATTGTTCTAAGCTATATCAAAATAGTAAATGAAATTCTAACAAGATAGTAAACCTCATTTCCCTTAAAATTGTTAAAGAGAATCAGTCATACTTCATCTTGAATAATTGCCCCATGTTGCTTCTTGACTGAATGTCTCTATGTGTTTAATTATGGAACGGTGACCGAACGCCTCGGCAGATATTAAATAGATGCATCTATAGGTGCGCCGTCGGACCCTCGGCAAGTGCACATTTCTCTTTTTCTGGCTGGAAGCGGGCCGTCGCCTCGGGCATTGATTCTGCGCATGATTTTATGTATCGTTGCCTGAGA
>NW_017679520.1:0-6665 GCF_001879085.1 Nicotiana attenuata
TTCGTTATGTGATTTGTGATGTGTGTGCAAAATTTCAGGTCATTCGGACGTCGTTTGGTTGGGTTTTTTGATCGAATGCATGTTTCGGAAGTTTTAGAAGAACTTAGGCTTGAATCCGATGTAATTTGATGGTTTCGGTGTTGTTTGACGTGTTTTGATGATTGAAACAAGTTTGAATGATGTTATAGGATGTATTGGTGCTGTTGGTTGAGGTCCCGGGGGCCTCGGGTGAGTTTCGGGTGGTCAATCGGACCCTTTTCCATGTTGAGATATTGCAGAAATTGACCATCAGCTGTTGCAGAAGAATTTGCCTTCGCGATCGCGTGAGGTCCCTCGCGATCGCGTAGAAGGAAATTGGGTTGGCCTGAGTTTGGCCTTCGCGTTCGCGTTTGGTGTCTCGCGTTCGCGGAGGGCCTTGACCCTGCGCTTCGCGTTCGCAGTGAGGGTGTCGCTTTCGCGAATAAGGATTTAGAGCCCAGTGGAGTTTGTTTTACGCGTTCGCGTGTGAGGTAGCGCATTCGCGTAAGTATGAGGCCTAAACTATCGCGTTCGCATGGATTGAGTCGCGTTCGCGTAGAGTGTTTTCGAGCTTTTAAATATTTGCACTTCGTGTTCGCGAGGTAGTGGTCGCGAACGCGATGAAGGATTTTCCAGGTCTGGGCAGAAAGTTTATAAACATTTCATCCGCGATTTTTAGCAATTTTCCCCCATGGTTGATCATTTTGAGAGCTTCTTGGTGGAGATTAAAGAGGGATTCAAGGGGAATCGATTGGAGGTAAGATTTTTGAACTTAAACGTCGTTTTTATTGTGAAATCCACCTATAAATTCATGAAAATTATGCCAAAAGTGGAAGAACTAGGGCTTGAGTTTTGGGATTATTAAATTGGAAATTGAAGGGCCATTTGACGTCGGATTTGGGAGTTCTTGGTATGTATGAACTCGTGGCGAGATGAGGAATCCACTGATGTGAATTTTGTAATTTTTCGAGAAGTGGGCCCAGGGCTCGAGTTTTGCTAGTTTCGAGATTTTTGCTATTTTTCGATTGTTTTCGATTGGGTATTGTTCCCTTAGCATATTGTGATGTATTCGCTCTGATTTCGGATAGATTCGACGCGCGTGGAGGCCGATTTGAGGGGCAAAGGCGTCGCGAGCTAGAGATTTCACCGGTTCGAGGTGAGTAATGATTGTAAATGCTATCCTGAGGGTTTGAAACCCCGGATTTGCACATCATAGTGCTGTATTGAGGTGACTTACACGCCGGATAGTGGGCGTGGGGTAGAGCACCGTTGGGGATGGTGACTTGGTCCGTCCTAATTGATGAAATTACTACGTATTTGACTGAAACTACTTGTTATCATCATAATTTGGACTGATTGCCATGTTTGGGTTTCGTGCCAACTATGTGAATCCTTCAGGGATTGTTATCACTGTTTTCGCATTACTTTGCATATTATTTGATCTCGGTCCAAGGTTTTAATACTGTTTTGCAAACTCAGCCATTTTTCTAAGATTTGAAAACTTAAATAATGTTTTATTGACGTTTTGAGCTGAGAACTACCATGTTGTATTGCCCAAGTGGCTTATGTGCATTTCTAGACTGAGCATGGATCGGGCTGCGCGCTGCAGCAGTGTTACATGTGTATTTCTGGACTATGGATGGCTCGGGCTGCACGCCGCAGCGGTGTTATATTGATTTTGAGGCTGAGGGCCTGGTTGATGCCACGAGATGGCTTGATATTGTGCTTGGGCTGTAGGAGCCCCTCCGAAGTCTATACACACCCCCAGTGAGCGCCGTTGACTTTAAATGGATCGGGCTGCACGTCGCAGCGGGTACCGGAGTGTACCGTCATATGAATTGCATTGCACTCATGCATTTGTTCCTATTTGTATTATCTGTCATGACATTCCAGCAATCGCATTTCATTGGCATCCATGCTACTTCTTGCACTGTTCACCTGATACCCTGGTGCTATTTGTTAATGGAGTGCTGTGCCCGAGGGGCTGACTGTTGTGCTGACTTGCACTATCTGTTTTGCATTCATTTGCTTAACTGTTGGAAAAAAAAAGATGTTTTCAAAAGAGGTTTTAAACTGAGTCCAGATATTTCCAAAGATTTCACGGTTTCACTGTTTCCTCAAAGGGTTACACTGTTGTGTATAGCATGATGGCTTGCTTTACGTGGTTTCTTGCTGCTCAGTTATAATTTACCTTTATTACTCACTGAGTTGGAGTACTCACTTTACTCCCTGCACCTCGCGTGCAGATGCAGGTATTGGTTTTCCCGGTAGCGGGTTTGAGCTGGTTGAGGATTTTGCTATTGTAGCTGAGCAAGGTGACCGCCAGCGTTCGAGGCACCGGATTTCTTCCTTTTGATTCCAGATTTTATTCTATGTATTACAGGCTTTGTAGTTGTATCAAAAATCCTTCTAGATGCTCGTGACTTGTGACACCCCGATTTCGGGCTGAGTCGGGATGGGTTCCCTGTTTTATCACGTTTATTCCGTAATATGATTTCATTATCTATGATTCAGACTTATTCATGCTAAGTATCTGTTAAAAGAGGAGTTGTTGTTCTGTTGGCTGGCCTTGTCTTCACGAGAGGCGCCATCACGACCGGGTTTGGGAAATTGGGTCGTGACAAGTTGGTATCAGAGCCTAGGTTACTAGGTCTCACGAGTCATGAGCAGGTTTAGTAGAGTCTCGCGGATCGGTATGGAGACGTCTGTATTTATCCTCGAGAGGCTGCAGAACCTTTAAGAAAACTTTACTTCCTTGGAATTCTTATCGTGCGTACTTGATTCAGCTTGAGATATAACTCTTGAAATTCCTTCCACACGTCTGTATGCGCACGTGAGCGCTCAGCGTCAGATGTGCCTTGATGGCTTGTGATTCCCCGATCAAGGGGCGAGATGTAATCTCCGTGAGTTTGATGTTGGGCCAGTCTGGAGGACTTGAGGCCGGTTCTTTGCCATGGCTTGAGCACCAAGGTGCTGATTGTGTGAGCAAGTGTTTTGAACTTATATGCTCGGTGTTGTCCCTATTAGCCGGAATGGCGGTTGGATATCCATGGGATGAGTATGTTAGTACTGCGAGATGTATCTATATGACTTGGTAGTGACAAAGAAGTCTGCTGGATGATAGATGAACTGTTAAGTGTTCGATTCCTATTGTGATTCGATGTGTAGCCCGAATATGGGCGCGTGAAGAATATTCTCGTGTCTCCTAGTTGGGGAGGGTAGTGCATTACATGTGGCGGTATGAGTTCAGACTCAGGAAGACTAATGACTGTGTAACGTATATGATGGTGGAAGGTATACTGAAGTACTACATTGAGGCGAAGCAGGTGGGTTATCTCCTGCGGAGTGTTCTTAAGTGGTATGATCCTTATGTGTATGTTAGAAGATCTCGTGTGTATTTGAAGGGTACGTGTTGAAATTCGACAATTCGGGTCGCTTAAGAGAGTGGACTCAACTGATGTAGAGATGGATGCGAGAAGTGTAGAGGATTACGGTACTAGATGATCTGTGTTTTCACAAACTTGTAAATGATTTGAGTTTAATATCACTATGGTATTGTGGCATCATTAGAGTAGAAGCATTATGGGTTATTGAGTGTGTCCTGGTATATAGCTTCGAGCCAAGTTGGGGAGGTTGCTGTTGATTAGCTGATCGCACGGTCATGTGCTATGTTGGTTCCGTTTCGAGGTATGCTGGCGGATCAGTCCTGGTTGCAGAAATTGAGCCGAGGATGGCACGAGTGAAGCAAAATTTTGACAAAGGTTACATGGTGCTTCGTAGATATGAGAAAATAATAGGATGTCTTGAGCTGTTGTTGATAAAGAGTGCTCAGTGAATAGAGAAGGAAGATGTTCGTTTGTATTGGAATGAGATCATATCATGCGGTGTCAGAGTGCTAATAAGGCACGAGTGGTTCTGTTCGTTAAGTCAGGTAATTTGCAGTTGAATAAGAGTGAATGACTCTCGAGAATAGTTTTATTGTGTTCAAGATTCTACATGTAACAATCAGGTGTCTCAAGGTTGTGTAGGTGGTTAGAGAATGTGTTTTCATTGGAAAAGGTCAAGACTTGTGGTATTTTTATGTTGATTATGGGATCCTATGTATCGGTATCTGGAAAGTAATGGTAACGAATTCAGATTCGCGGGAAGTCCTTCAAGTAAAGTATTCTGGAATGTGGTATTTCTGGGAACATTTGAGAGAGTATTCAGTGGCTTATGGGTCTTAGACAGTGTGGTCTTGTGCTTGGGTCTCGTGTAGTGAGCCTGGGTTGAGGAACTGTGGTGCTACAGCAAGAGGGAATATCAAGTTGATGATGAATCAGAAGGGAAATTAGATAGATGGAATAGCTTGATAGTGGACCGAATCGGTATGGTAAGGATATGATTAATTCTTCGTATGTGTTCGAGGTAATGAGCCCTTACAGGTATTGTGCAGCAAAGTTCTTGAGTTCTGATAGCTTTCTTAGCTCGATTGGGATAGAAGGATTCAGTCCTGGCAGTTTAGCTCGTGAAGATGGAATTGGGAGAGAGTTCTTATTGGGTTTTACCGTGGTTTGGAGATGTATATATCTTTCTATGGGCATGCGAAGCATGGGATGTGTAATGATTTTCTTCCAAATGGGATCAGCGGGAGTTCTTGATTAGATGAGTTACAGTTCGGTTCTGAAAGAAGTTCATAAAATTCTTAGGCAACAGGTAGCCTCAGGTAATCAAGGAAATGGTACTGCTAATTAGAAGTGATTTGACGAGGGTATATGTCTCGGAGGAAGGGTAATGTGATTGGACTGATGATACTTTGGTAGTATTGCGACACTTTCTTGCCAGATCGACTGCTGATATCTGAGTTTGTTTGATGGCACAGGGGAATTTTAGAATATCTTTCGTGGAATGATTGGGTACTCGAGGTGTAACATGTATTCATACTGCGGAATTTGGGATCAGGTACAGTGATTCGTGTGCTATATGGAGTTGGAGACTGGGAGTTCTCAGGTACAGACTATGTAGTGGTTGTGGATCGTGTGTATTGGTACCGTTAGCGGCTTTTGGAATTTGGAGGCCCGAGTGGATCTTTCTTTGCTTGGTATATTAGATTTTGGATATGATATTGGGGTGTAGACTGGTTGTCTCAGTGTTGGGTTATTCTAGACTATTGTGCTATGGGCTATATCGGAAAATGCCACAGGTTGCGTGGCGAGGTACATCGGATTATGTTCTAGCAGAGTGGTTTGTATTCCAAAGACCAACGGACGGCTGGGAAGGATTGTTTTTCTTAATTGGGCCTTCGTGGCGGATGTCAGTGCAGAGGTTTCTACCATTGATTCAGTTCCGGTATTGAGGGACTTTTTTGGATGCGTTTCTTGTGGCCGGGCATGTCGCCAGGCGAGATTGTGGATTTCGGTATTTATTTGGTGCCGGGCACCGTATCGTATGGCTCCGGCAGGAGTTATAGTAGTGGAAGGAGCAGCTTCAGGCTTCTTGGTATTGAGTTCGTTGGCAGGCCGATGTGGCTACGTATTTGGCTTGAGTTAGCTTGGTTAGTCCCGAGTTGAATTGTTGAGGGATAGGTTTATTCGGTCGTTATTGAACTTGTTAGTGATCTGGGGAGATCTATGAGTTGCTTTTTCTGTGCTGTGAGGCGTTATAATTTGTTGGATATGGGCACATGTGGTGCGGTTCTATTGAGGATTCATAGAGAAAGTCGAGCGGGAGGAGTAATTGAGTGTTGCCCGGTAAATGGAGTATTGGTTATGGCCTATCGGGTTGCGTGTCGTATTTTATTTGTTTCACCGTGGGTGCAATGAATTGCTTTGGTTTCGGATATCAAATTATGCGTGGCTGTCGATTTTGAGCATGGCAACTTGAGGTGTTTCATGTGTAACAGTGGTTGGGTAGGATCGCGCATTGTGGCGAGGCCACGCGGGGGTAATGACCCTTCAGGGTAGACTCAGGTATTCTATTTCCATGATGTGAGACAGGGTCTCAGCCTTGTGTTGTAATGATACTGATGAGCTTGAGGTACAGCTCTTTCGTTTGAGTCATTTGTCATGATTTGAGTATGTTCAAATCGTTCCTCATTGGTGCGTGTATTATGCAAGTTGTGGCTTAGGCCTGTGTTGAGGTGTCATATCACCAGAGTGGTGTGTTGGATTCGAGGTGATCGTTGGAGTCATTAATGAATACGAACAAATTTGATTTTAGCTTGTTGGAAGGATAATATCGAGGTTCGGCTCGGAAATCTGCTGTGGTATTAGTCAAAAGAGAAGTGGCGTCATGAATGGTTGATATGAGAAATGGTTACGGTTTGCTGCGTGTTTCATTTATCGTTGGCAGTATATGAAAGTGTTGGAATGAGACTTTAGCTAAATAAGAGGTTTTCTATCGGTATTTGGTTGTTGTGGGTAACTACTGTGAATGGAAGTTATCGTTTCCAGTGCTTGGATTATGTGGTATATCATATGATTTCACCTGAGGTTGCAAGTATGGGTTATTACAGCTGGTTCGGGACTATTCAAAGTATAGGTGTGAGGTTGTGATTGTATTGATGGTTTCAGAAGTGAAAAGGTAGTTCTATGATTTATGGGCTAGACTGGATTGGGTAATTTCAGCTATGTTGTGTTGTCGAACCTATATGAGATAGGGTGACGTGG
>NW_017679520.1:13353-16557 GCF_001879085.1 Nicotiana attenuata
ACTTTCAAATCCAAAAATACCACAGCAAACCCAGGAATGACTAGCAGCAAATTAAACACCAAAAGCAGATGAAACCGGATATGATTGGACCAAAATACACTCGAAATCAACCAGAAGTCCCTGAACTTGAACCAAACAAGATCTAGAAGGTACTCAAACCATTTTTAACCCTCTGTTGAACTGAAACTTGATCTACAAATGAAATTCAAACTTGATCTAAGAGAGTCCCAATATAGCAGTATTTTTTTTGTGGATTTTTCTACTGTTTTTGTTTTTGGTTTTTGAATTTTTTTGATTTCCAGACTTCAGATCTGTAAACACTTTTTGGGGGGGGGGGGATTTTAGGCCTCCAAACTTGTGAATCAAGGCAAATGAATGCCTATTTATAGGTGAACTTAGGGTCCAATTTCAGATTTTCCCTTTACCCATTAGTCCCTATTTTAATTCTATTTTTATCCTTTATTTTCTGACTTGTCACACAAGTAACTACCCTAAGTTTACTGAAATCTGCACTATAGTCCATCCTAGAAGGTTCTATGCCCATTACAATTCCTATTCTACCCTTACTTTACTTCAACAATTACCAAATCTGATTAAACTACCCTTTTCCATGCCTAAACTACCCTTAGCATCCCCTGAAATTACTGACCAAGTTAAACTAGTCCATTAGCTATAACCAAACAATCTATTTCTAGGGCTAATCAAACTAGACAAATTAGCTAATCAAGAGGTTGGAACAATTAAAATCAAATTGCAGTAAACTACTAGGAGTCGACTAACTGAACCTAAAATCAGACCACTTAAACGTATATGACTACTGGGAACAATATTGTCATGAAGAACAAGACTTAAGCTAGATCCTGAACATGGAATTACTAACGCAATTACTGAATTAAACTAGACTAAACTAATTAATTATCACTAACCAATAATAACAGTAACGAATCAAATACTGAAGAAAAAACTTGAAAATCAAAAGTGCCCTAAAGAATTAAAGATTATCCAAACAGATTTAAACAGGAGCATACTGAACAGAATCAAAACATAATTGAACAAAACTTACTAATTTTGAGCATTCGACTGACTATGGGGCGAACTCTGACCAGCTATTGTTGTTTGAATCCTCCGGGATTCTTGACACGTAACATCCCTAATCGTGTGTTTTCAAAAGAAAACACGTGATTAGGGAAATTACGGTCCAAAATCCCCAAGATTTCTGAGTTAGGGTTCTGCCGGACTTTGGGATTTAAAATTTGTAACGTTCCGGGCAGATTCGAGACAAGTGGCTATGGGGGTTGGGTAGAGGAGACTCAGATGAACCTAGGGTGTTAATTTGAGACTATTTGGCATACTTTGGGTCTTGGCCGGAAAATATTCAGACTGCGATTCGACCAATTCGAGGCAGATTCGAGAAAAACCAACCGGGGATTTGGATAGGGGGAGGGGAAAGGGACCTAGGGTGTTAATTTGGACCGGTTTGGGAGAAGTGGTGTCATGGCCGGAAAAGTTTAGATGGAATATTCGACGAGATTGGCTATGATTCGAGGGGAGCTGAGGGCATGGTTGGAAAGAGGGGAGAACAGTGGTTCTAGGGTGTAATTTTGGTGGTCATCGGAGCATCGCCGCCGGCGGCAGCGATTTCCGGCCGGCGGCGCTAGGGCGGAAGACGGTGGGGTGTCGGTGGCGTTACAGGGAGTACGAGGAAGATGGATTGTGTTTTGGTTTTTTGTATAATTTTTGGACAGTTTTATTTAAATTTGAGAATCAATCGTGGCCCTTGGATTTGGGGGAACGAACGGTCATGATTAAACGACGTCAAAACGACGTCGTTTTGAGTATGGGGCAATTGGACCGGGCAGGGCGTTTGGGCCAGTGGCTTGGTCCGGTTTTGAGGGGTTTTTTGGGGTGATTGGGATTCTTTTGGGCTGGGTAAAAATGTAACCAAACGGCCCAAAACTGAGTATTATTAAAGCACCCTCTCTTAGATTATTTTTTTTCTTTTATTTCTTTTATCTAATTTTCCCTTTCTTTTTTTTTTTGTATTTATTTTTTTTCACCTTGTACTTTTGTGTTATTTTTGATTTTATAAAGATGCAAAAATAAAAATGAAAATTAAGCTAAACTAATTAATGCCTAAAATTACTTTAAAACTATTTTGTGCCCATCTTTCAATTAAACAATAACATGCAAAAGTGAACTATTTTTGTGATTTTCATGTTTCGTTCTAAAACAAATTAATACCTAAAAAAAATGTGAAATTAAACTCCTAAATGCAAATGCATATTTTTTGTATTTTTAATATGAATTATCATGCACAAATAAAATGCAAACAATTACTACAACATGTCACAAAATCCACCAAATTGCAAAATAATGAAAGAAATCATTTTGTTTGAATTTCTGGGAGTAATTCATATAGGGCAAAAATCACGTGCTCACAGCTGCCCCTCTTTGCTCGGAAACACGAAGAGTTTTCGTGCAAAGATAAGTGAGCAATTACGAGCGATTTTTGCCCGTTTGAATACTCCGTGCGAAGCATTTTTGAAATAGTTGACCGCACCCTGCTTCTGAGGTTGCCTACATATCCTTGGCTAAAAAGGAATCAGGTCAGTGTAGTTCGGGAGGGTTTGGTAGCTGGGACTACCAGGAGCTGTGATTTCATTGTTGTTGCTGCTGCTACTGCTCGCTGACCTCCTTATTACACCGAGTAAAAGTAAAAGAAGCTAGCCTAAGCTATGATCTACGAATTACAAAAGGGTCCTATCTATGTCTTCTAACTTGTTCTTGTGTTGCCTTGAACTTGTATCTTGTAATCTTCCGATGGTATTCCTGTTGTTGTTTTGCATGGTGATTGGCGATATTGATGCCATTCCTCCGAATGATGCTTGATTACTTGAAACATGTGTCCATTTTCCAGGTGGGCTCCTGACTGCTAAAAATCTGAAAATGAATGCCTCTGTTCTCCAGGCGGGCTCCTGATTGCTAAAGCTTGGAATAACTGCCTCTGTTCTCCAGGCGGGCTCCTGATTACTAACAACTTGAATAATAAATGCCTCTGTTCTCCAGGCGGGCTCCTGATTTCAAAAATAGACAAACAACAAAAGAAAAGAATTTTCTGCCCCAGTTTGGTGGCCGGGCACATCATGTTACCAAACACTACTAAAAATCTGAAAGCTAAGATTTGAATTGTACTTCCCTTGTTCT
>NW_017679521.1:0-3173 GCF_001879085.1 Nicotiana attenuata
ACGCATAGTGTTATCGTGTAATCATCATCTCCATGTCTACCCTTTCTCACCCCGTTAAGGTATTGGAGCGCGGAATGGTATCGTTTGCCTATTGCATGCTATTACCCGTCCCAAGCTATCAGTCCCGGGGCATTATGACTTCTAATCCTAAAAGGGGAAGAAAGGGATGGGGGCCTTTATGGAGTTTAAAGGACAAAAATTCTAATCGACATTCAAAAACAAGTAACAAGTAGGGGGAATGAACAGACAAACAGGTAAGGCTCACATAAACCCCGTAAATCAGATAACATCTAGTTTAGCATGCCTTTACACATACTGGTTTAGTCTTTAAAATTAAAAATTAAGCAGCGAGCGGACTGGTTCGATACATACGTTTAGACAGGAAGCCCACATTAGGCAACTTGGATCCAATTGTCAGAACTTAAGGTATTTTAAGCGAGTGATTTAGAAAGTACTGGTTCTAGAAAAGTAGTCTAATGCCGGAAAGTACAGACTGCAGTGAGTTCAGAAATAAGTTTTAAGAGAATCATGAGAATAAACCATAAAAGGAGTTCCAGAGTCAGAAATACTTAAGGAAAGAGTAAACTGCAGAACTGTTTTAAAGACAATTTCAGGAAGACCAAAACTTAGTTGGAAAATGTTTAGGCAGAATTTTAGAAAGAAACCATTTCAGAAGAGGTGCTGATTTGAAGAACTCAAATGTATACTGATTCAAAAGAGTTTTTGTCAAAAGATTGAGGCTGAAAACATTAAGACATTAGAGACCAGTTAACAGATTGTTATTGCTTAAGAAGAAACAGACGAACTTGATGCGGAATCCTATGATATCTATATCTGATTTAAAAAGTCTATTAAGAACTGGTAAGAAGAGGTAATTATTTAATTACCCTACAGTTTGCCTAATGCATATGCATTCCCTATAGGCATGATTTCTATATGCACTGATTACATGAACGTTAAGGTCCTATAGGCAGGATTTCTAGATGACTTATATCATAATTAAAACCCTATAGGCATGGTATCTAGGTGACTTGAATCAGAAACATCGAACCATCTTATGTGCAGTATTTCTAGTGAAAAAATTAAAGTCCTAAAGTCATGATATCTACCCTTTATTGATGCAAGAAAGTAAAACCCCTCCCACACCCTTTTACTAGATTCCCCGAGTTCTATACAAGTTATTACAACCCAATGAATCAACTGAAATAATAGAAATACATCAAAAATTAACAGCTAGATCCAAGCAGCCCAATTCAATCTTAATGTCCAATAATATGTATTTAACCAACTCCGGGGTCCAGATCTCCAAAGCCTTCTCATTATCCAGGGTGTTTCAAAGTTTCAAGGAACCTCAGGGATTCCAGGCATTGCTTACACCCAGGATGCCATTATGAACAGGATGGTGCAGTGTAGAATAGCCATCCCTCAGGCATCCAAGTTCAGAGGGAGCTCAGGGGTCCCAAAGCATGGCTTGCAAGAGAGGGGCAGAACTTATAGCTAGGAGTAAGTGCAAAGTGAAAGGGAATTAAGGGGCCATGACAAGTGGTGGTCATACCTAGCCATAAGGTAGGCTAGCACACCCCTGACCACTTGCTAGATGAACAAGTTAGGAGCAGACCTTTTGATGGTCAGACAAAGGTCTGGATAGTGATTAGGACACTATCAGACCTAAGTCAAGGCTCAAGCACATAATGGGGAGAATGGGAAGTGGGAATTGATTGAGTTGAGGAGTTCAATAAACCCAGTTCAGGATCATAGACAGCAATATTGGGGTGCTGCTATGCCCTGAACAATAAACTCACATACAAAGGGTTAAGGGAATTCATAAAGCATCATATTCACAACAAACAAACAACTGCACAGATTATTTAAATGCTGGACTGTAAGAGAAGGGGAAACACGTTATAATATGCTAGAAAACATGTGGACAGAATTAAACACATTGTTCTTGGGGCGTATAAACTAATTGAAACATACCGGTATAGAAGTAAAGAATGCAGAAGAAAGCGAGCAAAGTCCACAGCAGTGTGAGTATCAGAAAGAGAGAGTAAAAGGGAATTGTGAACTCAGATGGTATTCTGTGTTCGTGTGTGTTCAAAGAAAAGGGAGGAGAGTATTTATAGCTTTGAAAACGTGTAGAGAAATAAGGTAACAAGTACAAGTCTATCACAAATATGGCATGGTCACAAATTAGAATCAAATTAGTATAAGACTCTCCTTTAATCAGGGGATTCTTATTCAAACGGATACTAACAGGATTTAAATAAGGAAAGGGAGAATAAGCCTTGTAAATAGAATGGCTGTTGCCATAAGAGAAGCAGTAAGGTAATACAATGGGCAATTAAGTCTAAGTACAAGGTTTGAAATTATTTTTTGGAAAGATTCAGGGAGGCCAATCAAGGAAAAGAATCAATTACTCCTTAACAGGCGAGTAAAAATCAGCATTTCACAAAGGAAAGTTTTGAGAATTGATCACACGTTTTGAGAATCAATCACAGAAGGAACTCAGTATATATAAATGAATGCACAAGTAATAGACACGTGAAGCCAAGTTATGGCAAAATAACAGCATATAGTAGTAAACAAAAGAAGACATTCGAAGCATGATGGTCAAGTTTCAGTGTTTTAACAATAAAGAAGAAGATCAGAAGCATGCAAAGAACTCAGAACCAAAATAGTCAAGAGAATTGAAGCATACTGCAATTTCAACTGACGAGTTGCACAAACAACTTCAAAGAAATTGAATAATCCCCAAAGAGACTAGGGTTTTCAAAAATCAATCGAATTTAGAGGAGATAAGCAGATAAACAAATAAACAGGTTCAGAACCTCGGATAAGCCCAAAATTAGGGTTTTCAACATGCAAAATCAGATAAAAATAAGGCAAATCAAGCGACCATTAACAAACAGACCAAGAAACTCAAACAAAATCCCCAAGAAAATTAGGGTTTTCAACATGCTAATATAACACAAACAAAACACAGTAAAACATGTCGAGAATCAGAGAAGAAATTTGAAATAACTTGACATGAAACCCTAGTTGAAGAATAAAGAATTTCTGAAAGCAAAAGTTAAGAATCTTCAAGAAAAACGCATAGAAGGTTCACACACACATAGATCCAGGACAGATCTAAAATAAATCGAAGGAACCTTAGAGATTAGGGTTTCGTAAGA
>NW_017679521.1:5448-16552 GCF_001879085.1 Nicotiana attenuata
CAGTGTGGTTGAGGATGCCTTGGACAAGGTCAGGATTCTAGTCAAGATAGACTTCGTACCGCTCAATCCAGGCAGAATAGTTGCCGACCGGGGTTAAGGTCGCGATTTGGGCATTCATGGTCGTGTGAGCGGGTGTTGCTTCGGGTGTCGCCTTATGAAGGGCGTGATGCGATTTGGGAGAGGGGCAAGCTTAAGCCTAGGTTCATTGGCCTGTTTGAGATTCTTGATTAAAGTGGGGGGTGGCTTACAGACTTGCGTTGCCGCCGAGCTTATCAAGCCGTGCATTTCATGTTTCATCTGTCCATGCTTAGGGAAAGTATCACGACGATTCTTCCCACATGTTAGAAAACTTCAACAACTATTCCAGTTGGACAAGGACTTGTCATATGAGGAGGAGCCAGTAGCTATTTCTAGACCGGCAAGTTCGTCAGTTGAGATCAAAGAGTTCCCTTCTGCTCGTTGATCAGTTGGAGCGGCCGCCTGCCTGAGGCATCGGACCTGGATTGTCCGAGTCCGATATGCGGAGCCGTAATCCCCATTCTTTTTCCTAAACTCAGGTTACTTCCTTCTTATTGTCCGTTCGTGACGACGGTTTGTTAGAGGGAGGATTAGATGACCCAAAAGGTCATCACTTGTTTTAGAAACAAATCAGTGTTCTCGGAGGCCTAAAAACCTTCTTTTACTCTCACCTCTAATTGCGTGCGTTGGTCCGGGACTATATCCAGAAAGCCTTTCTATGTGAAAATATTGGAGGAATAGAAATTTCTAGATTAAAATTTAATTATGGTTGACTTTGGTCAACATTTTTAGCAACACTACCCGGATTCCGTGTCCGACACATCCCGGAGGTCACGTTAGTAAAATATGGGACTTGGGCGTATTGCCCGAAAATTGAATTCCGAGGCTCCCAAGCCTTAGAAATCAATTTTTTGAAGAAAAATGTTTTGCTGAATTATCTAAGATGAAGAAAAGAATTAATGTTTGAAACCATGGGTATCGGGGCCCGTATTTTGGTTCCGGAGCCCGGTACAAACATGTTATAGTATTTAAATGATTAACTCCGAAATTTGGTAAAAAACGGAAGTTTATTTGATGTGATTGGGACTTCCGGTTGAAGAGTTAAGAACTTTGAGTTGTTCTTGATGAGAAAATGATGAGATTTGAGGTTTAATTCATTGGTTTTACATGTTATTTTGATGATCTGATCGCAACGAGTAGTTCCATATGATATTTTGAGTTAGTATGCACATTGGTTTTGAAGTCCGAGGGCTCGGTGTGAGTGTCAGGTAGGAGATGTTTTAGGCTTAAAACATAGCTGTTGCAGGTTCAAGAGAAGTTGCAGATCTTTGACCCCGCCAGTGCAGTCCGCAATGATTTTGTGCTGCCGCGGAGGGGGCCTTTGCGGCCCGCCAATAGGGATTTTGTGCGGTCCGCGGTGGGGGCTCTGCGGCCGCACGTCGATTTTGTGCGGTCCGCGGTGAGGAAAGAATCCGCAGGTTCAACTGTTCTGACTTCGGAACCCTATATTCTTTTGATCTACAATGAAATTTTGAGATTACCCAAAAAAGAAAGTTGTAGCCCTTCGTGTGGTTAGTTTCCAGTTAAGATAAAGAAATCACAATTTAGACGTCTGTAGAGAAAAGTATGGCCAAAAATACTAAAGCATGTCACTGCAGTCAACATTCTCCGCGGTGAGCTCCACGACCGCAATCCTTTTTGTACGGTCTGCGGAGAGGATCTGAGAGGGGTATACTTAAACGAGACTTTCAAGTTATTTTTCATTTTTCAAAATCCTTAAAAAGTAAGAGGCGATTTTCCAAACGCTCATTTCTTCTCCAAAACATTAGTAAGTGATTTCTAACTCATTTTCTTTACTCCTTAACTTCTTTTTAAAAGATTTCATCCTTGAATATACGGTTTTCATTGTAGAATTGGGAATTTTTGGGCAAAAATTTAAGAATATTGAAAATTTGTGGATTTTAGACCTCAAATTGAGGTCGAATTTCAAAAACCAGTTATATATCCGGGCTCGGGGGTGAATGTCAGGTTTTGTTTGAATTTCGGGTTTTGGACAAGCGGCCCGGGGTCGATTTTGACTTTTTGGGAAAAACTTTAGAAAACTTATTCCATGCAATAGAATTTGATTCATTCAGCATTTAGTGATTATAATTAAAGTAACTTGTGGCTAGATACGAGCGAAGTGGGTGGTGTGAATCAAGAGGTAATAGGGTATAGTTGAGGCTTTGAATTGTGTTCGTTGCATTCGAGGTAAGTGTTTGGTCTAACCTTAGCGTGAGGGATTAGGAGTTGTGTCTATTTGCTACGTGTTAAACTGTGGAGTACGACGTATAGGCATGGTGGACGAGTATCTATTACGTCGGTGTCGAGCATGCCCCATAAGTTCTTGTATTGCAATTTGTCATGACTCCGTTTGTGGTTTATTCGTGCTTCATATGAGGATTATATTATGGTTACGCTTTGCGAGATGTTGTTGTTATATTGTTCCCCTTGCCGGGATGTTGTTTGTAATATTATTGTTCCCTTGCCGGGATATTGTGGTTATATTATTGTTTCCTTGCGGGATGTTGTTGTTATATTATTGTTCCCTTGCTGGGATTCTTTTACGATCGTGTGTTGATAAATGAAATGGGAGTAGGTTGGCACGCCTTGCAACGGAAATATATGAATAGGAGTGGGTTGCACGTCTGCAACGGAAACATATAAAATGGGAACGGGTTAAACGCCTGCCAACGGAAAATATATGATATTGGAGCGGTTGCACGCCTGCAACGGAAATATATGAAATGGGAGCGCGTTGCGCGCCTGCACGGAAATATATGAAATGGGAGCGGGTTGCACGCCTGCAAGGTACTATATGAAATGGGATCAGGTTGCACGCCTGCAACGATATTACATGTTGTTACTTGTTCTTCTATTTCCTTATCTTTGCTGGTAATTGATTCATGGCATCTCCTTACATTTCCCTACTGTTGTTTTGTTGTTATCTCTTACTCCCCCAGCATGTTCCCCTGCCCCAACTTTAGTTGTAATTATCTTTTTTTATTTCCACTGTATATTACTTAACTGCACAGGTTTAATTGGTAGTCTGGTCCTAGCCTCGTCACTACTTTGCCGAGGTTAGGCTAGGCACTTACCAGCACATGGGGTCGGTTGTGCTGATACTACACTCTGCACTCTTTTGTGCAGATCCCAGTGCTGTAGATTTCGGACCGCAGTGAGATTGCTATTTCTTGTTCATCAGGCGACCCGAGGTAGTCCTGCAGGCGTCCGCAGGCCTTAGCGTCTCCTTCTATCTACTATTCCTGTTTCTTTCATGTATTTCCAGAGACAATGTTGTATTTATTTCTTTCAGACCTTTATTTGTAGTACTCCTAGACAGTCTGTGAAGTTGTGACACCAGTCTTGGGTAGATTTGTTATGGATTGGTATTAGCAGTATTATTACTTTACAATTTAGTCTTCCGCTTATTCAATTCTGTTGTTATCTAATTGTTGGCTCTTAACTGTTATCGGATTAAAAATGGAAACAAGGTAAATAGTTCAATTGGTTGGCTTAAAGCTTTCACTAGTAGGCGCCATCACGACTCTCGAGGGTGGGAAATCCGGGTCGTGACATTTTCAGAATTGTGACTTTAGATGCTCATGTACTTTGTGACACCCCGATTTTGGAGTTATTTTTCATGCTGTGTTTTGGGATCTTTCTATCCTGTTATGAGAAGTTGCTATTTAAACTGTTTTAAATCTATTTTTGTTAAAAGTGTTGGAGTTATTCGTAAATGTCGGCTTGCCTAGTACCACAATAGGCTCCATCACGACAGGTTAGGATTTGGGTCGTGACATTGGGTTGCCCGGCTAATGATCTTTTGGCCTTTTTATGGTTCCGCTCAAAAGCTACCTCAACTCTGACCTTACTCTTCTAGCGACTTAAGTTCTTTCGGAGGTAAAAGTTCAAAAGATCTAATTAAGAACAAAAAAAGGGAATCGGCTTGTAATGTGGGTGCCAAAGAAAAGGTTTATAGGCTCAAATGGGCTATCTAAGGATCAATTTTATTTATGGTGGCATACTAGCTCAGTAGACAATCAATGAAACGGCTACATTATTTTTAAGACTCACAAAGCTTACTTATTTCGCTTGGACTAACACACGGGGAAAGTTCTAGACTAACACATGATAGCACAGAATGTAATCAAGCCTCACATCACACAATGCATATCACTCACTCCGGATGGCTCAGACCCGACTCTTAAGTTAAACAACTAAGCACATTCATCATATTAATTTAACACATGAAAAGTAATCACATGAGTCAAAAAATAAACTTAATCGTCAAAGGTAAGTCACATATATTCTCAAGGCATGTGGCCACATAGAACACAAAAAATATAATCAGCTCAAATATTACAACTCTAAGTCCCGGCATAAAACATGTCAAAAATACAGATACTCAAGTTCTTCTCATTCCATTATCGGTTCTAAAAAATTCTACCTAAAAAGAAAATTACTACCCGGTTCAAAGAGTCATCCCTCATAAAAGAACCGTTGCCATAAGAAAAACCAAATGGGATTATTTCTATCTAATTATTTTCTATTTTCACTTCTTCTTCTTTCAAATAAACTAGCAAACTAAAAGAGCAAAGAATCATCCAGACAATCTCCCCACCCCACACTTAAGATTATGCATTGTCCCCAATGCACCATAAATAATAATAGGCAAAAGAAACTCCTTGATAGGCCAAAGGCCGAAGCATTAGCAGCTCATGGGATACTTAGACTTCTCCCGGGCATAGTCCTTTGTGCGGGTATCCCACACTTAGTTCCAACTATCTAGTTTGTTATTACATCCTTCCAAAGGATTTTCTTCCCATGCTCCTACTCCTACGAAGTCAAAAATAACACTACTAAATAACATAATAGAAAACAAATAAACAAGAAATTATAGAAAGTAGTAAAATTGGGTTGCCTCCCAACAAGCGTCTGATTTAACGTCGCGACACGACATGAATCACTTTTTGCCTCCACTTCGAACTTATGAATTGGACCCCAAGTTTTGCTTCAAGCTTATGATTATGTTCCTGGGGTGGTGGAACGAATCTAGCTGGCCCAAGGAAATAATGTAGTATTTTGCACTTCTTGGCCTTTAGATGATGTGTAATCCTGACTTTCTGGCAAGAAGAATTTCAGAATGTAGGCACCTTGTTCCTCATTCTTTCACACCTCAATTGGCTCGGATGACTCTATTTCCATATCATCATCAAAACATAGTGTGAAAAATTTCTTAGAGTGTGGACCAATGTGCTACTGTCAACATCCTCAATACCGATGATACAAGAGTCAACGAAATATGCATCCTCAATGTCCTTGGATGACTCTAGTATTACTTCTTCAACATCGGCATCCTCAAATTCTAGTTGGATAGATTGTTGGTGTTCTACTATGACCTCCTCCATTAGCATCTCAATTTCTGCATATAATTCATGCTCCTATTGGCTACTATCCACAATACCGGTTTGTTGAGCATTAAATGCTTCAGCTAATTGACTCACTTGTGCCTCCAGGTTATGAATAGTTGCCTCTTGCCTTTGGATATCATCACATAGCCTTTGTATTTGCAGTTATTTCTCATTACTTATTTCCATGAAATACTTTAACATATCATTGATCTCCTTCAGGTCAGCTTCCATGGGTTCTTTGTTCCTATTAACTTCACTAGAAAAAGTAGAACCATCATAGTAAGGGGTTGGGGGAGGATAAAACATATAAGCACAACCATAAAAGTGACCATCTTGACCACCACAAATATCATACACATTCCGCACATAAGATTGAGTTGGTGCACATAACTCGCTCTCGGGAATATTTTGAAAATTTTGCCACGGGTAGATTACTCCGCAATATGCATAAGGAGGATCAAAAGTAGAATTACCAACATCGAAACTATCATAACTCAAAGATGCCATGTTTCTAAATTCAACAAGTAAAACAGAAATAAAAATATCAAATACAAGAAAATAAAAATAAAAGTTCAAACTTGAAACCTAGCAATATGTACACCTATAGCTACACCGTTAGTTTTCCTGCAATGGTGCCAAAATTTGATCACGCCCAACTCTATTCCAAAAAGGACAAGTGATCGCTGCAAATGTATCCGGTCTAAAGTCCGGAGTCGAATCCCACAAAGAACTAAGGCTTATCTACAATTGTTGAGTATTGCTAAGAAATAAGAGTTCAAATAATTTCCTAGTTATAAAATTGTAATATTTTTATTTAAAACTAATTAATTAACAAATACAAAAAATAATAAAATTATCAACTAACGAGACTAAGGAGGTCTAGAGTTATGATTTCCCCAATTGTCGGAATTCTTCCCGCTACATTTTTAATAATTTCGCCTACGTATGCTCTATCGATCGTGAGTACTTCGGGTGTCGTAATTCTCTTCCGAGCAACAATAATTATTTACTAGACATATTCTTCCGAACTACGCTAGATGGCACTAATTCACCGGTCACTAAGACTGCATCAAGGTTTCGTTATTACTAATCCCACCTTTAAACCATCCGTATTGATTCCTCACATATATTAGGAGTGATGTTGTTCAACAACTACCTAAATATGTACACTTTTCCAAGCAATACACGCAAAATAGTTACAGTCAATTGATGACCATTCAATCAAAAATACGTAGTTGAACAAGTAGAGAAATCCAACAACTAAATTATCTAAACACGTATTAAGAATTCATCCTAAAAAAGGTTCCTTCAAAATCCTAGATAACTAATTAGTTATTCATAATAGTATGCAAAACTACAACACTAGAATTAATAACCATAATGAAAATAGGAAGAAGGAAGTAAAAAACTCGTAGAAGAATTCTCCGCCTTGCTCTTAGTGTGTTCTTGCTTCCTTCGGTCGATAATCCTCTCTAAAAACGTCCAACCCCTCTAAAAAATCGTCGCCCCCTTTCAGGAGTTTAAGGACTATTTATATGGGGTAGGGTTTGAATAGGATGAAATAATACAAGCCAAATTCGGAACAGCCTTTTCAAGTTAGCTCATTCACTCTCTCGTGGCACGCGAGAGTGCACGAGCAAAGTTCTTCTCTTTTCTTTTCCTTCCAAGTCTCTCGTGCACTTCCATGCCTTTTTGCCATAATCCGCTATTTTTTCTCAAGCTTTTCCTCAGCTAGCTCGTTCAATCTCTCGTGTGCACGCGAGAATGAACGAGCAAAGTTCTTCTTTTGTCTTTTGGTCCCGAATCAACTTCTTTTGCTCACTTTTCATCGAACTTGCTCCTACAAATAAGAATGCACATAATGAGCATAATTTACTATAAAAACTCATGTAACCTACCGTAACTACACAAGTTATGAGATGAAAGTACACCGAAAAATATGTATTTTTGGTCGTTTATCAGAAACACACCAAGAATTAATCAATTTGACCCTCGTAATTCAAAAAGGTTCAAACAAATTAAAACATTTTTGCTGTCACTTGTCATTTTGTAGTAGAAGCTTTAGGAATCAGCTATTTAGCATTGTAATGTTCTGGATATGTTGAATGAAATTAAACCTTATCCTCTTCTTCCTTTTCTCCTTCTCGTTGTCTAGATTTCCTCCATTAACAAAGTCACTGTTTAACCAAAAATTGGGATTTCGGTCAAGGGTTATTTCAGAAGAATTCGGGTTACTGACAATCAAGTAGAAATAGGAATAATTGATGTAAATAATAGCTGAATAGAACGCAAAATAAATCAGTGTATTCCAATAGTATTCCGTGTCCTTACAAATGTTCATTCTTCACCTTTTATAGCTATTTCAAAGTTATCCGTTTTTCTCTTTTCATAATTGAGTCTTTATGGACAATTAATGGCGTTTAATGTAACGTTATAATTGGCAATCGTAACTGATTTGATACAGATTCTATAACGTTTTCTGTAATTAATGCCTATTAATTTCCAATAATACGTATCTATAACCCTTTTGCTATTTAGGTTCACTCTTCTGATACCTCCTCAGAATACCAAGAGGTTCGAGCACCTATCCCTTTTGGCTTTCTTGGATCCTTGCCCGTGCCTGCTAAAGCTCGTGCCTCTTCATCTACTCTTCGCCAATTGACATTCCTTTACCAATCCACGTGTCATGACATGTCACCACATAATTAATTCGTTATATTTTTCCCAATACAGATAGTCCCCCCACTTGCCATTTATTCATCAAAGAATATTTGGGAAGTGGATCTCATTGCGGGAATTTTTGCCGCCATTATACCTTCTCTAGAACTGATGCTTTACATGTCACTTCCATTCAATGCTCGTGACGCGTGGCATCTTCTGATTGGTTCTGCAAATTCTCAGCGTCTTTTAAGGCTTTTTTGCGGCTTCACCAATTACGAAGCGACAACTTCCATCATGACGTTTCTATCATTACACCTTTTCTACAACGGTTGCTTCTGAATATAAATATAGATTTCGTCTTTGTCTTTCACATAAAAAGTTTCATATCTTAGAATATTCATTCTTGTTTTCTTTCTCCTCATACTGTCATGTCTTCTTCAAACCCTAACCCTCGAAAATTCCCCATTGTTGATAGTCTTCCTCTTGCTCCCGTTAGAAGTAGAAGAGGAGGAAGATTGCGTAGTTTAGGGTCTTTAACTGTAAGGGGTGTTTCTATTCCTTCGGTGAGTTCCACTTCTCCTTCTAGAACTAGGAGTTCTCTTTCCCGTACACCGTCATCTAGAAGTAAAGATTCTCATGAACCCGTTCGCGAGCCTTTAGTGGATGAAATTGTCTCTGCTGAACTATCTTTTTATACTGATAGAGAATCGATTAGAAACCAGGTTTCTTCTATATCTTCTTGTGCTGACATTTATCCTTCTCAAATCACTGAAGGTCTGATCTCTATTGTTCGTAGGGATTGCCATTGGAAACCTGATTTCCCTATTATAATTCCTAATGCGAACCAAAGAATTACATCTTACTTGACCGGGTTTTCTTTTGTGTATACGTATTCCTTTACACTGAATTTCAAACCACCTATTGATCCTGTTATCATTGAATTTTGTCGTCTTATCGACGTTTGTCTAGGACAGATTGGCCCCATTGTGTGGAGGGCTATTGCTTGCTTAAGACATTTATCAAGGTTGCCTGACTTGCCTTTTACTTTTTCTCATTTGTTTCATCTCTAATCTCTGAAGCTTTTCCGTCATGGGATTTTCACTTTAGTTGCGAGAAGTAAAAGAGTGTTAGTTAGCCCAGAGGACGATAAGGACCGTGGCTGGTATGCCAGGTTTGTTGCTGCCCCCACTGTTGGTTTAGTGGGCGAAGAGAATGTTCCATTTCCTGAAAAGTGAAATTTTGCACGTGAGTTTCTTTTTATAACTTTCTTTATCTTTTCCCTTTATTTTNTTAGAACTTATTTGATCCTTCTTTTTATCAGGATTTCCCATTCGTGGTGTTAGTGCTGAAGCAGTCGCGGCTTCCAGAGTTTCTTTGGTGAGAGCTCAAGAGATAATTTTGAGTTCTTCATCAAAAAGGAAGGCTGCAGCAGTCCAAGATTCTGAAGAAGAGGAGGAACAGGATAAAGGTTCCTTGATAAAAAGGTCGCGAGCCAGAAGACGTGTCTTTTTAGATGATGAAGCGACTCCTCCCCGTTCTGTTCCCATAACTAAGGCTGTTGAAGCCACCTTGGTGAGCTCTGATGATGATACTCCTGCAGCAGCTCGTGAATCTGTTGATCAGCTTTTTTCTCGTGGGTTTGATAGTGAAAATTTAGATTTGGTTTTCGATGAAGTACCCCTGGCTTCCTTTACCATGCCTATTCCTATGGCTCATTTTTACTAGTTGTGACCGTTGTTGTTGCTGCTCCGCCCCAAATGGTGATGACTTCTTCTATAGTTCCTCCAACTACCGTTCCTCGTGCTGAGGTTGGTTCTTCGAGTAAAAGTGGAACGATGAAACAGATTACCATTGAGGTCCCTGCCGATGGTAATCTTTTGAAAAAGTCAGGTCGGGCTGACGTATGGTTGAAACCTCTGATCGGTCAAGTTGAGAAATCTAAGCTCGAGAGTCATAACTCTTTAAGTTGGATGAATGACATAGTGTAGTCATCATTACAGGTATTTGTTTCTTTTTACTCTTTATTCCATCCTTCTTTTATTAAAGCTCTAACCCCTTTCTTTCCTTTTTTAGATCAATCTTACTGTCACAGAGATGATGAAGAGGGTTTCTTATACGGAGCAGTTAATGCATGAATATCAGATTGAAGCAGACAACTGGAAAGAACAATATGAAAGCCTTCAAATTGATATGGAAGTGTTAGAAGAAAGCAAGTGCACCTTAGAGCAGCAATTGAAGGTTTTGACTTCAGAGTTAGCAGTTGCGAAGGCTTCCTCAAACCAAGCTGAAAAGGACAAAAATCTCCTTGAGACATCATTTTCTGAGCAACTCTCCAAAGCTAGTGAAGAGATTAGAGGGTTGAAGGCATTGCTAAGCGAGAAAGAGGTCTACGCCAGTGAACTTGTGCAAACACTTACCCAGACCAAGAAGATCTCCGTTATTCTTCTGATAAGGTCAGATTATTAGAAAGTTCACTTGCGCCTCTGCAATCTTCTTATGATACTGCTTTGGCCAAGAATGAAAAGCTTAAAAACGAGATTGATCAATGGGAGAGAGATTATAAGATTCTTGAGGACAAGACTTCCATTAAAGTGAGTGGGGCTATTTTAAACACTCGCCATGATACCCTTGTGGAGGCTAGCCAAGAGGGTTTCAACTTGGATGCTGAGTTACCCAAGATAAAGGAGATCATTGTAAAAACTCAGCAAGGCCAAGATTTTCATTCTCCCATGGCCGATACTCCTGAACATGTTGAAGATGATATGGGTACGGTGACTGCCTCAACTCCTTCAAATCAACTCGAACCTTCTGCTGCTAGTGATACCGCTTTAGATCCCTCTGCCCCTTAGTGAATGTTCGTGAAGCGTGACTCCTTTTTTTTGTCTTGGTGGTTTAACCCTGGTCCCATTTGGGTTGTTTTGGAATGACAGTCCCAGACCTTTTCGGGGCATTTTGTATAAATGACAAACAGT
>NW_017679522.1:0-1668 GCF_001879085.1 Nicotiana attenuata
AGAACAGAGGCATTTATTTTCAAGTTTTAGCAATCAGGAGCCTGCCGGGAGAACAGAGGCATTTATTTCAAGCTTTAGCAATCAGGAGCCCGCCTGGAGAACAGAGGCATTTATTTCAAGTTTTAGCAGTCAGGAGCCCACCTGGAGAATAGAGGAATTTATTTTAAGTTTTAGCAATCAGGAGCCCACCTGGTGAACAGAGGCATTTATTTTAAGTTTTAGCTGTCAGGAGCTTGCCTAGAGAATAGAGGCATTTATTTTAAGTTTTAGCAATCCGGAGCCCGCCTGGAGAACAGAGGCATTTATTTCAAGTTTTAGCAGTCAGGAGCCCGCCTGGAGAATAGAGGCTTTCATTTCAAGTTTTAGCAGTCAGGAGCCCACCTGGAGAACAGAGGAATTTATTTTCAAGTTTTAGCAAGCAGGAGCCCGCCTGGAGAACAGAGGCATTTAATTCAAGTTTTAGAAATCAGGAGCCCGCCTGGAAAACAGAGGCATTTATTTCAAGTTTTAGCAATCATGAGCTCGCCTGGAAAACAGAGGCATTTATTTCAAGTTTTAGCAATCAGGAGCCTGCCTGGAGAACAGAGGCATTTATTTCAAGTTTTAGTAGTCAGGAGCCCGACTGGAGAATAGAGGCATTTATTTCAAGTTTTAGCAGTTAGGAGCCCGCCTGGAGAACAGAGGCATTTATTTCATGTTTTGGCAATCAGGAGCCCGCCTGGAGAATAGAGGCATTTATTTCAAGTTTTAGCAATAAGGAGCCCACCTGGAGAACATAGGCATTTATTTATAGTTTTTTGCAATCAGGAGCCCGCCAAGAGAACAGAGGCATTTATTTCAAGTTTTAGCAATCAGGATCCCTCCTAGAGAACAGATGCATTTATTTCAAGTTTTAGCAATCAGGAGCCCGCCTGGAGAACAGAGGCATTTTTTCAAGTTTTAGCAATCAGGAGCCCGCCTGGAGAACAGAGGCATTTATTTCTAAATTTAGCAATAAGGAGCCCTCCTGGAGAAGAGAGGTATTTATTTCAAGTTTCAGCAATCAGGAGCCCGCCTGGAGAACAGAGGCATCTATTTCAAGTTTTAGCAGTCAGGAGCTTGCTTGGAGAACAGAGGCATTTATTTTACATTTTAGCAATCAGGAGCTCGCCTGGAGAACAGAGGCATTTATTTTATGTTTTAGCAATCAGGAGCCCGCCTGGAGAACAGAGGCACTTATTTCAAGTTTTAGTAATCAGGAGCCCGCATGGAGAACATAGGCGTTTATTTCAAGTTCTACCAATCAGGAGCCCGCCTGGAGAACAGAGGCATTTATTTCAAGTTCTTAGCAATCAGGAGCCTGCCTGGAAAACAGAGGCATTTATTTCAAGTTTTAGCAATCAGGAGCCCGCCTGGAGGAGAGAGGCATTTATTTCAAGTTTTAGCAGTCAGGAGCCCGCCTGGAGAACAGAGGCATTTATTTCAAGTTTTAGCAATCAGGAGCCCGTTTGGAGAACAGAGGCATTTATTTCAAGTTTTAGCAATCAGGAGCCCGCCTGGAGAACAGAGGCATTTATTTCAAAATTTAGCAATCAGGAGCCCGCCTGGAGAACAGAGGAATTTATTTCAAGTTTCAGCAATCAGGAGCCCGCCTAGAGAACAGAGGCATTTATTTAAAGTTTTAGCAAT
>NW_017679522.1:10410-10613 GCF_001879085.1 Nicotiana attenuata
GCCCGCCTGAAGAACAGAGGCATTTATTTCAAGTTTAGTATTGAGGAGCCCTCCTGGAGAACAGAGGCATTTTTTCAAGTTTTAGCAATCAGGAGCCCGCCTGGAGAAGAGAGGCATTTATTCAAGTTTTAGAAATCAGGATCCCGCCTGGAGCCGCCTGGAGAACGGAGGCATTTATTTCAAGTTTTAGCAATCAGGAGCCT
>NW_017679522.1:15511-16540 GCF_001879085.1 Nicotiana attenuata
TTTTAGCAATCAGGAGCCCGCCTGGAGAACAGAGGCATTTATTTCATGATTTAGCAATCAGGAGCCCGCCTGGAGAACAGAGGCATCTATTTAAAGTTTTAGCAATCAGAAGCCCACCTGGAGAACAAAGGCTTAATTTCAAGTTTTAGCAATCAGCAGCCTACCTGGAGAACAGAGGCATTTATTTTAAGTTTTAGCAATCAGGAGCTCGCCTGTGGAACAGAGGCCTTTATTTCAAGTTTAGCAATCAGGAGCCCGCCTGGAGAATAGAGGCATTTATTTCAAGTTTTAGCAATCAGGAGCCTCGCCTGGAGAATAGAGGCATTTATTTTCAAGTTTTTAGCAATCAGGAGCCCGCCTGGAGAACAGAGGCATTTATTTTCAAGTTTTTAAGCAATCAGGAGCCCGCCTGGAGAATAGAGGCATTTATTTTCAAGTTTTTAAGCAATCAGGAGCCCACCCGGAGAACAAGGGAATATTTCAAGTTTCAGCAGTCAGGAGCCCGCCTGGAGAACAAGGGAATACTGTTTAAACGTCTGCAGTCAGGAACCTACCTGGAAAATGAACACAGGTTTCAAATAATCAAGCATCATTCGGAGGAACGACAGCAATATCGCCGATCACCATGCCAAACAACAACAGGAATACCATCGGAAGATTACAGGACACAAGTTCAAGGCAACACAAGAACAAGTTAGAAGTCATAGATAGGACCCTTTTGTAATTCGTAAATCATAGCTTATGCTAGCTTCTTTTATTTTACTCGGTGTAATAAGGAGGTCAGCGAGCAGTAGCAGCAGCAACAGCAATGAAATCACAGCTCCTGGTAGCCCCAGCTACCAAACCTTCCCGAACTACACTGACCTGATTCCTGTTTAGCCCAGGATATGTAGGCAACCTTTGAAGCAAGGTTCGGTCAACTCTTTCAAAAATGCCTCACACGGAATATGCAAACGGGCAAAAATCACTCATTTCCCGCTCACTTGTCTTTTGCCCGAGTAACTCTGTCGTGTTCCCGGAGCGAAAGAG
>NW_017679523.1:0-823 GCF_001879085.1 Nicotiana attenuata
CTTGTTATCTTCGAAGAATCTTGATACCTTGCTCCCAACGAACTGTTTCCCATTGTCACATACTATTTCGGAAGGCATCCCGAACCGACACACGACGTGGTCCCAAAGGAAGTCGATTACTTCTTTCTCTCGAACCTTTTCGTAAGCCTGCGCTTCAACCCATTTGGAGAAGTAGTCAGTAACCAAAAGAATAAATTGAGCCTTACCTGGAGCTCGAGGAAGCGGGCCCACTATGTCCATTCCCCACTTCATGAAAGGCCATGGGGAGATGACCGAATGCAGCAGCTCAGCAAGCTGATGGATGAATGGCGCATGCCTTTGACACCTGTCGCATCTTCGTACAAATTCCCTTACGTCCTGTTCCATGTTGACCCAATAGTATCCAGCTCGAATTATTTTTCGGACCAACGCATCCGCGCCCGAATGGTTGCCACATGACACCCTTCGTGGATTTCCCTCAATACGTACTCTGTGTCTCCGGGGCCAAGGCATATGGCGAGTGGTCCTCCGAAGGTTCTTTTATATAAGACTCCGTCCTCGGCCAAACAAAACGGGCCGCTTTTGTTCTCAATGCCCTTGATTCTTTGGGGTCCTGTGGGAGTTTTCCTGTTTTTAGATAGTCCACATACCTGTTTCTCCAGTCCCAAGTAAGGCTAGTTGAGTTGACCTCGGCGTGCCCTTCTTCTACGACCGACCTCATTAGCTGTACCACCTTTTCGGACTCGAGCTCGTCGTCCTCGACTGTCGAGCCCAGATTGGCGAGGGCATCGGCCTCGCTGTTTTGATCTCGGGGTACGTGTTGGAGAGTCCATTCTTTGAATTT
>NW_017679523.1:5352-6042 GCF_001879085.1 Nicotiana attenuata
TATATATATATATATATATATATATATATGGGATATGAGAAAGGTTATGACGTTCTATATGCACCACCACCTAATCAGCTGGTATACGTTGATGATTTTGCCCACAGTGGCCGAGATGATATGATGGGATGCCCTCAGAGGCCTGATGATGTTGTGAAACATGTACCTATGCACGACATGACATTCATACGTGTATGCATGACACTATAATTATTTCATGATTTACAGAGTTATCCAGACTTACAGGTTGAGTCATTTACTCTATATTTCTTCCACGTCTGTTATGTACTTATTGATGTGCCTTACATACTTGGTACATTGTTCGTACCAACGTCCCTTTTGCCTAGGGACACTGCTAAGCACAGAGCCGCCGTGGAGGCCGAATTTCATCTTTTCTTCCACCAACTTAGTAATTTTTATGTTCCTTTGTATGATTTGTTGTTTTACTACCATATCTATGTGGAGCTAAACTTCACGTTCTAGGGGTGTGGTTCTTTCATGAATATTGTTATTCGGATATTGACTTTGATTTCTTAGTTTATCATATTAGTTTATTTATTCAATCCTGCCCTTAATTATTTAATTGCTTGATCACCAATTGAATACTATCTACGAATCTAGAGTTGAACTCGAAAGTGGGAATTCTAGATTGCATATAGGATTGAGTAGAGCAAGTTCTTGAACCTGGGC
>NW_017679523.1:15873-16536 GCF_001879085.1 Nicotiana attenuata
TGTTAAAGTAAATAATCGCAGAATATAATATTGCTTAGAACAATTGTGCTTCATGATCTCAAGAATTTAGAGAGATCCTCTTTCATACATTCTGATTAAGGGTAAAAATAAGGTAGGTAAATTGATTACATCGTGGATCCCTGTAATTGCGCCTTAATGGCCTGAAGTGGTTGAGAAAATCACGTTTGGGCGAGATATCCGGCGACGCTTGGTTATCCGTTACGAGTCCGGCTTCCGACCTTGTGTGTTTCTCCATCCGGTGGTGACTCCTTTCGAGCTCTGTAACGGTCTCGAAATGACTCGACCTCGGTTGTAGACGTGGCCGTCGTTCTACCTTGCATCCAGGTCGGGTTCGATGGCCCCGACTTGCTCCGGACCGGATCCAACCCGGTCGGGCTCAAGCAAAAAAGGGGTATCACCCAATACATCTTGATTCCCCATATGTCATATTATTCTATCATCTGTTCATGGATCTCAAAAAATACGTAAGTTGGTAAAAGTTTATTTCACGATATTAATCAGAGGCACAAAGGTCTTATGACGTACCGAGAGATTTTATTAACGTATTTCATATGCATTTCATGCAATTATACATGCACATTGACCCATGACCATACGTGTGTGTGTGTGTATATATATATATATATATATATATGGGATATG
>NW_017679524.1:0-16531 GCF_001879085.1 Nicotiana attenuata
GTGACGAGGCTAGGACAAGACTATCAAATAAACCTGTGCAGTTATATAAAATACACCGGAAAGTAAAGCAGGTATAAGCAAGTAAGGATGGTAGGGGAACATGCTTTGGGGGATAACAGGTAAAAATAGAATATCAAGAGAATAATAAAGAACATCAATAATTTAACTCTAACACGGATAAGGGAAATAAAAGCAGGTTTCACTGTCAGTACATATCTCGTTGCAGGCGTGCAACCCGATCCCATTTCATGTGTCTCGTGGCAGGCGTGCCACGCGCTCCCATTTCATTATACCTCGTGGTAGGCGTACCACCCGCTCCCATTTCATTATATCTCGTGGTAGGCGTACCACCCGCTCCCATTTCATTATATCTCGTGGTAGGCGTACCACCCGCTCCCATTTCATTATATCTCGTGGTAGGCGTACCACCCGCTCCCATTTCATTATATTGTTGCGGCGTGCAACCCGATCCATATATAATGTGGTTGCGGCGTGCAACCCGATCCATATATAATATTGTTGCGGCGTGTAACCCGATCCAAATAGAATATTGTTGCAGCGTGCAACCCGATCCACATATAATATTTACAAATATAACAAGAGTCCCGACAAGAGATCAAAAGGTCTACACTATCCCGACAAAGGAATAAGAAACAGCTATAACCAAACTTGTCACAGCACTTATCTACCTCAGCCATACCCAAACTTGTTACAACACCTAACTACCTCAGCTATACCCAAACTTGTTACTACACCTAACTGCCTCAGCTATGCCCAAGCTTGTCCAAACATCTAACAGCCTCAGCTATAACCATAATCCTTACCTAACACAAAGAATCATCAACCTAAGTATCCGTAATATCAATTAAGAACACAATACAAGGGAACCACAACTCAACAATAGCCCAGCAAGGGGGCAACATAATGATCTCTCCTCTTTCTCACTTTTACTTCACAATTCACTTCATCACTCGAGCCACTGCTCTAGAGGTTCAATTATCACTTATACTTTCACAATTCATTATACAACTGGAGCCAACGCTCCTCAACGTTCGTAGGCCACAATTCTTTTCACAACTTTACACAACAAATAGAAATTTTCACCAAGGAATGAATAATACAACGAAATCATGGAAATCACAATATAAGACTCCCGGTCATACTCGACACTGACGTATAGATACTCGTCACCATGCCTATACATCGTACTCAACAAGAAACAAATAGCAAATAGGACGCAACTCCTAATCCCTCAAGCTAAGGTTAGACCAAACACTTACCTCGATGCCTTGAACATAATTCATGCTTCAATTATAGCTTTATCCCTAGATTCCACCACCAATTCGTTCGTATCTAATCACAAAATTACTTAATTACATCAATAAACGCTAAATGAATCAATTTGAATGCAAAAAAATGAATTTCCCAAAGTTTTGCCCAAAAATTCCAAAATCGCCCCGGGCCCACGTGGTCAAATACCAAGGTTCGAACCAAAACCCAGTTACCCATTCCCCCACGAAACCAAATATGTGATTTGTTTTGAAACCGGACCTCAAATTGAGGTCCAAATCCCCAATTTTAGAAAAACCTAGGTTCTACCCAAAACCCCCAATTTCACCCATGAAAATCATTGATTTTAAGTTGAAAACATGTTAAATGATGTTAATGATTGAAAGAAATGAATAAAAATCAACTTACAAATGATTTGGAAGAAGTCTTGTTCTTGGAAAATCGCCTAAGTGAGTTTGGGTGTTGAAAGAATGGTGAAAATGGTTCAAAATTCAACTAAGTATGAAAAATGCAGGTTGCAGATATGGGAATTGCGAACAAAGTTTGGGAATTGCGAAAAAAAAGTTTGGGAATTGCGAACAAAGTTTGGGAAATTCGAACAAGCCTGGGAATTGCGAGAAAAGTTTGGGAAATGCGAAGCCTGGTAATTGCGAACAAAGCTTGGGAAATGCGAACAATCCTGGGAATTGCGAGAAAAGTTTGGGAAATGCGAAGCCTGTAGGCCTGCAATTCCATAAGTCCAAAATTTCACCCCGTGGCCTATCCAAAACTCACCCAAGCCCTCGGGGCTCCAAACCAAACATAAACACAACTATAGAAACATCCTACGGACTTATCCGTGCGATCAAATCGCCAAAACAACATCATATACATCGAATTAAGCCTCAAAATCCATGATTTCTTCCAAATTTCATAAAACATCAAATTTCCATTTTAAGTCCGAAACACGTCAAACGACGTCCGTTTTCAACCAAACTTTACAGAAAGTGCTTAAATCATATATAAGACTTGTACCGGGCGCCGGAACCAAAATACGGGCCCGATACCATAGTCTTCTAATCAAATTTTATTTCCAATTTCCTTAATTATTTCCAGAAAATAATTTCACACAAAAATTCATTTCTCGGGCTTGGGACCTCGGAATTCCATTCTGGGCATACGCCCAAGTCCCATATTTTCCTACGGACCCTCCGGGACCGTCAAATCACGGGTCTGGGTCCATTTACCCAAAATGTTGACCTAAGTCAAATTTATTCATTTTAATATCAAAACTTAGCATTTTTCACAGAATTTCATATTTAAGCTTTCCGGCTACGCGCCCGGACTGCGCACGCAAATCGAGGCGACCCTAAATGAGGTTTTCAAGGCCTCGGAAGCACAGAATGAATAAGAAAACAAGTGATGAGCCTTTGGGTCGCCATATTCTCCACCTCTAAAACAACGGTTCGTCCTCGAACGGACAAAAAAAAGAAGTACCTGAGTCGGGAAAAAGATGAGGATAATTGCTCCGCATATCGTACTCGGACTCCCAGGTCGATGCCTCAGGATGCTGACCTCTCCACTGAACACGAACAGAAGGAAAACTCTTGGATCTCAACTGACGAACCTGCTGGTCTAGAATAGCTACCTGCTCCTTCTCATAAGACAAATCCTTGTCCAACTAGACAGTGCTGAAATCTAACACGTGGACTGGATCGCCGTGATATCTCTGAAGCATGGACACATGAAACACTGAAGCACCGCTAATAAGCTCGGCGGCAAAACAGCTCTATAAGCCACCTCTCCCACTCGATCAAGAATCTCAAACGGGCCAATGAACCTAGGGCTAAGCTTGCCCCAAATCTCATCACGCCTTTCATAGGCGACACTCGGAGCAATACCCGCTCACCAACCATAAAAGCCGCATCTCGAACCTTGCGATCTGCATAACTCATTTGCCTAGACTGAGCTGAACGAAGCCTATCCTGAATGATCTTGACCTTGTCCAAGGCCTCCTGAACCAAATCTGTACCCAACAACCGAGCCTCTCGCGGCTCAAATCATCCAACCGGAGACCGACACCGCCTACCATATAAAGCCTCATAAGGAGCCATCTGGATGCTCGACTGGTAGCTGTTGTTGTAGGCAAACTCCGCTAAAGGCAAAAACTGATCCCACGAGCCTCCAAAGTCAATAACACAAGCTCGAAGCATATCCTCTAGAATCTGAATAGTCCGCTCGGACTGACCGTCCGTCTGGGGATGAAATGTTGTGCTCAACTCGACCCGTGTGCCCAACTCTCGCTGAACTGCTCTCTAGAAGCGCGAGGTAAACTGCGTACCCCGGTCCGAAATGATAGATACGGGCACACCATGAAGGCGAACAATCTCCCATATGTAGATCTCAGCCAACCTCTCAGAAGAATAGGAGACTGCCACAGGAATGAAATGTGCTGACTTGGTCAGCCTATCAACAATAACCCATACTGCGTCGAATTTTCCTCCGAGTCAGCGGAAGTCCAGTAACGAAGTCCATAGTAATATTCTCCCACTTCCTCTCGGGAAGCTCAATCCGCTGAAATACACCACCAGGCCTCTGATGCTCGTACTTAACCTGCTGACAATTCAAACAACGAGCCACATATGCTACAATATCCTTCTTCATCCTACGCCACCAATAATGCTGCCGCAAATCCTGATACATCTTCGCGGCGCCCGGATGAATAGAGTACCGGGAACTATTGGCCTCCTCTAGAATCAACTCGCGAAGCCCATCCACATTGGGCACACAAACTCGCCCCTGCAATCTCAAGACTCCATCAGCATCTAAGGTAACTTGCCTGGCACCTCCGTGCTGCACCGTGTCTCTAAGGACACACAAATGGGGATCATCATACTGCGGATCACGGATACGCTCCAATAATGAAGAACGAGCGACCGTGCAAGCTAACACACGACTGGGCTCAGAAACATCCAGTCTCACAAACTGATTGGCTAAAGCCTGAACATCCAAAGCAAGCGGCCTCTCACCGACCGGAATATAAACAAGACTGCCCATACTGGCTGACTTCCTACTCAAAGCATCGGCCACCACATTGGCCTTTCCCGGATGGTATAAAATGGTGGTATCATAATCCTTCAACAACTCCAACCACCTCCTCTGCCTCAAATTCAACTCCTTTTGCTTGAACAAATACTAAAGACTCTTGTGATCAGTGAACACCTAACACGCCATGCCATACAGATAATGCCTCCAAATCTTCAACGCGTGAACTATGGCTGCCAACTCCAATTCATGAACCGGATAGTTCTTCTCATGAATCTTCAACTGCCTCGAAGCATAGGCAATGACCTTGCCATCCTGCATCAACACTGCTCCAAGCCCAACATGGGAAACATCACAATAGACTGTATAAGGCCCTGAACCTGTGGGCAAAACCAACACCGGTGCCGCAGTCAGAGCTGTCTTGAGCTTCTGAAGGCTCGCCTCACACTCATCTGACCATCTGAATTGGGCACCCTTTTGGGTCAATCTGGATACCCTCTGCTGACACAACATGACCCAGGAATGCAACTAAACTCAACCAGAACTCACACTTCGAAAACTTGGCGTACAACTGACTATCCCTCAAAGTCTGAAGAACCACTCTAAGATGCTGCTCGTGCTCCTCTCGGCTGCGGGAATATATCAAAATATCATCATGAAGACTATCACGAACGAATCCAAATAAGGCCTGAACACTCGGTTCATCAAGTCCATGAAAGCTGCTGGGGCATTTGTCAACCCGAATGACATAACCAAGAACTCATAATGCCCGTACCGAGTGCGGAAAGCTGTCTTAGGGACATCGGATGCCCTAATCCTCAACTGATGGTAGCCAGATCTCAAGTCCATCTTTGAAAATACCTTGGCACCCTGAAGCTGATCAAACCAATCATCAATCCTCGGCAATGGATACTTATTCTTAATTGTAACCTTGTTCGATTGCCGGTAATCAATACACATTCTCATTGACCCATCCTTCTTCTTAACAAGTAACACCGGTGCACCCCAAGGCGAAATACTGGGTCTAATGAAACCCTTCTCAAGCAAATCCTGCAACTGTTCCTTTAGCTCCTTCAACTCCGGCGGCGCCATACGATACGGCGGGATAGAAATGGGCTGAGTGCCCGGAACCAGATCAATGCAGAAATCAATATCCCTGTCGGGTGGCATACCCGGCAGGTCTGAAGGAAAAACATCAGGGAACTCACAAACAACGGGCACAAAATCAATAGAGGGAACCTCAGCACTAGAATCACGAACATAGGCTAAATAGGCCAAACACCCCTTCTCGACCATACGCCGAGCCTGCACATACGAAATAGCACTGCGGGTAGAATGTCCAGGAGTCCCTCTCCACTCTAAACGAGGCATACCCGGTAAAGCTAAGGTCGCAGTATTGGCATGACAGTCCAAGATAGCGTGGTAAGGTGATAACCCGTCCATCCCCAATATAACATCAAAACCAACCATGTCCAGAAGAAGCAAATCTACACGAGTCTCAAAACCTCCAATAACCACTATACATGAACAATGGACGCGATCCACCACAATAGAATCACCCATCGGTGTAGACACATAAACAGGGGCACTCAAGAATCACTAGGCATGACCAGATATGGTGCAACATAGAACCGAAGCTTCTTTACCACATACCAGAACAATACCTGCACCTCCACCTCTAATACCTTTACCTCCACTTCTAGCATCTCTACCTCCACCTCTAATACCTCTCTCTGAGTGAT
Organism: Nicotiana attenuata; assembly: GCF_001879085.1. Taxonomy (NCBI): domain Eukaryota; kingdom Viridiplantae; phylum Streptophyta; class Magnoliopsida; order Solanales; family Solanaceae; genus Nicotiana; species Nicotiana attenuata. The sequence continues at coordinate 6,057 of NW_017679524.1, forward strand.
ATGGAGAAACTTCTCCAGAAATAGCTACGTGAACTGCTCCCAAGTCAAAGCTGGTGACCTAACTGGTATAACCAATCAATAATCTCTCCAACAGGTCTTGGCGGATCCAGACAAGCGAAAGGTAGCAAAATCGACCCCATTGGTCTCTACGATCCCCATGTTCCTGAGAACCTCCTAACAACTGTCTAGAAAATCCCGGGGATCCTCAGTAGATGCACCGTTGAATGTAGTAGTGAAGAGCTTGGTGAAACTTATCCAACCTCCACAAAGCCTCCGAAGACGTAGCTGATCTAACACTGGTCTGTACTGCTGCTTTGCTGAAGAAGCGGTACATGACCTCGCCATTCGCGAAGGGACAAGAGTAGAGGATTCAATTTAGCATTTGAGAAACAAGACCGCACGACAAGAAAGAACAAATGTGAAACTTTTCCTAGCTCTGTAACCTCTGGGGATAAATACAGACGTCTCCATACTGATCCCTCAGACTCTACCGAGCTTGTCCGTGAATTGTGAGACCTATGTAACCTAGAGCTCTGATACCAACTTGTCACGACCCGAATTTCCTACCATCGGGGATCGTGATGGCGCCTACTCGTAGAAGCTAGGCAAGCCACACATCTAGAATCCATAAATGCTTTTGTTTAAAATCCATTTCTACCAATTTAATTAACAGGAAATAAATAATTAAACAACAGCGGAATTTGTAATTTAGCGGAAGTCTTAAACGATATAAACCAAATAATAAGGAAAAATCCACATGTGCCTCTACCCAGATTGGTGTCACAACATTCACGGACTACTAAGATTTACTACATACAACCATTTGAAAGAAAGTAACACTGTCTGTCTCTAATATAACAGATAACAGATCATAAGTAAAAAAATAGAGGAGATGCCGGCCTGCAAGGCTACCTCGGAGTCTCAGTGAACTGAACGCTGGCTCCCGAGCTACTACGGTTGTCCAGGACCTGGATCTGTGCAAAAGAGCACAGAGTGTAGTACCAGCACAACCGACCCCATGTGCTGGTAAGTGCCTAGCCTAACCTCGGCGAAGTAGTGACGAGGCTAGGACCAGACTATCAAATAAACCTATGCAGTTATATAAAATACAGCGGAAAGTAAAGCAGGTATAAGCAAGTAAGGATGGGAGGGGAACATGCTTTGGGGGATAACAGGTAAAAACAGAATATCAAGAAAATAATAAAGAACATCAATAATTTAACTCAAACACAGATAAGGGAAATAAAAGCAGGTTTCACCGTCAGTACATATCTCGTTGCAGGAGTGCAACCCGATCCCATTTCATGTATCTCGTGGCAGGCGTGCCACCCGCTCCCATTTCATTATACCTCCTGGTAGGCGTACCACCCGCTCCCATTTCATTATATCTCGTGGTAGGCGTACCACTAGCTTCCATTTTATTATATCTCGTGGCAGGCGTACCACCCGCTCCCATTTCATTATATCTTGTGGTAGGCGTACCACCCGCTCCCATTTCATTATATCTCGTGGTAGGCGTACCACCCGCTCCCATTTCATTATATCTCGTGGTAGGCATACCACCCGCTCCCATTTTATTATATTGTTGCGGCGTGCAACCCGATCCATATATAATGTTGTTGCGGCATGCAACCCGATCCATATATAATATTGTTGCGGCGTGCAACCCGATCCATATAGAATATTGCTGCAGCGTGCAACCCGATCCACATATAATATTTACAAATATAACAAGAGTCCCGACAAGGGATCAAAAGCTCTAAACTATCCCGGCAAGGGAAAAAGAAACAGCTATAACCAAACTTGTCACAACACTTATCTACCTCAGCCATACCCAAACTTGTTACAACACCTAACTACCTTAGCTATACCCAAACTTGTTACTACACCTAACTGCCTCAGCTATGCCCAAACTTGTCCCAACATCTAACTGCCTCAGCTATAACCATAATCCTTACCTAACAGAAAGAATCATCAACCTAAGTATCCGTAATATCAATTAAGAACACAATACAAAGGAACCACAACTCAACAATAGCCCGGCAAGGGGGCAACATAATGATCTCTCCTCTTTCTCACTTTTACTTCACAATTCACTTCATCACTCGAGCCACTGCTCTAGAGGTTCAATTATCACTTATACTTTCACAATTCATTATACAACTGGAGCCAACGCTCCTTAACGTTTGTATCCCACAATTCTTTTCACAAATTTACACAACAAATAGAAATTTTCACCAAGGCATGAATAATACAACAAAATCATGGAAATCACAATATAAGACTCGCGGTCATACTCGACACCGACGTATAGATACTCGTCACCATGCCTATACATCGTACTCAACAAGAAACAAATAGCAAATAGGACGCAACTCCTAATCCCTCAAGCTAAGGTTAGACCAAACACTTACCTCGATGCCTCGAACATAATTCATGCTTCAATTATAGCTTTACCCCTTGATTCCACCACCAATTCGTTCGTATCTAATCACAATATACTTAATTACATCAATAAACGCTAAATGAATCAATTTGAATGCAAAAAATGAATTTTCCAAAGTTTTGTCCAAAAATTCATAAATCGCCCCCGGGCCCACGTGGTCAAAACCCGAGGTTCGAACCAAAACCCGGTTACCCATTTCCCCACGAACCCAAATATGTGATTTGTTTTGAAATCGGACCTCAAATTGAGGTCCAAATCCCCAATTTTAGAAAAACCTAGGTTCTACCCAAAACCACCAATTTCACCCATGAAAATCATTGATATTAAGTTGAAAACATGTTAAATGATGTTAATGATTGAAAGAAATGAGTAAAAATCAACTTACAAATGATTTGGAAGAAGTCTTGTTCTTGGAAAATCGCCTAAGTGTGTTTGGGTGTTGAAAGAATGGTGAAAATGGTTCAAAATTCGACTAAGTATGAAAAATACAGGTTGCAGATATGGGAATTGCGAACAAAGTTTAGGAATTGCGAACTGGTAATTGCGAAAGAAAAGGTTTGGGAATTGCGAACTGGGAATTGCGAACAAAGTTCGGGAAATGCGAACAAGCCTGGGAATTGCGAGAAAAGTTTGGGAAATGCAAAGCCTAGTAATTGCGAACAAAGCTTGGGAAATGCGAACAATCCTGGGAATTGCGAGAAAAGTTTGGGAAATGTGAAGCCTGCAGGCCTGCAATTCCTTAAGTCCAAAATTTCACCCCGTGGCCTATCCAAAACTCACCCGAGCCCTCGGGGATCCAAACCAAACATACACACAACCTCAAAACATCCTACAGACTTATCCGTGCGATCAAATCGCCAAAACAACATCATATACATCGAATTAAGCCTCAAAATCCATGATTTCTTCCAAATTTCATAAAACATCAAATTTCCATTTTAAGTCCGAAACACGTCAAACAACGTCCGTTTTCAACCAAAATTTACAGAAAGTGCTTAAATCATATATATGACTTGTACCGGGCGCCGGAACCAAAATACGGGCCCGATACCATAGTCTTCTAATCAAATTTCATTTCCAATTTCCTTAATTATTTCCAGAAAATAATTTCACACAAAAATTCATTTCTCGGGCTTCGGACCTCGGAATTCGATTCCGGGCATACGCCCAAGTCCAATATTTTCCTACGGACCCTCCGGGATCGTCAAATTACGGGTTCGGGTCCGTTTACCCAAAATATTGACCGAAGTCAAATTTATTCGTTTTAATATCAAAACTTAGCATTTTTCACAGGATTTCATATTTAAGCTTTCCGGCTACGCGCCCGGACTGCGCACGCAAATTGAGGCGACCCTAAATGAGGTTTTCAAAGCCTTGGAAGTGCAGAATGAATAAGAAAATAAGTGATGACCCTTTGGGTCGTTACACAAATAGGTAAGTAAAGCCCTATAGACATGTTCTCTACCCATTAATTAAACTAAACATGCATAATCCCACACAATTTCTCTATAGCCCCAATCAGTTGTTTACAAGTTATTAAAAATCGTGATAGCTGAATTACATAATCAAAAATAAAATAAGAAGTTACTCTATTGGGAGCCTTCAACCAGGCCCAATCTTCCAACCTCACTTCTTTCGAGTTTCACAGCCTTGGCCACGGTTTGGGTGCGGCAAAGCTCCCTAAGGGCCCATTGGGGTCCTCGGCCAATACTAGCACCCAAACACTACCAAAATGTTGAACAAGTGCAGTGTGGAATTACATGCCTTGTGCATCAAAGTTCAATGGGTACTCAAAGGTACCCAAGGCAATGCTTACACGAAGGGGGTAGAACCTAAACTCTAGGAGTAGTGAGAGTGTGTGATAGAGTTTTTAAAGAAATTGAGTTGAAAAACAGTTTAAAAATGATCCATATAGAACCAGTTTTGAAAGACAACAATGTGACAATTCTGACAACCTCAGAACCAAAATACCACATATAGTTTAGGAAAGTAAACACAAACAGGGAAAAAGGGGAATGGGGACAAATAGTTCACATGTAGGAACACAGACAACATTTCAGGACACCTAGACAGTCACACCAGGTTTCAACCAAAAGGGATCAGGATTACATGCTGACAATATACTGGGGCTAGGGGTAGGGGAGAACATGCATTAAGCAAATCAGTAGGCATGCTGAATTAAGAGAAGGATAGTCACATTAATGAACTAACACAGGGGCATGTTAGTTGCAATAAGAACAGTAGAACCATAAGCAAAGCATAGAAGAAACAAAATAAAGTGCAGTATGTATAAAAAAACATATTGTTTTGGAAGCTGTAGATCAAATAGAGGGCATACCAGTCGAGGATGAGATAATATAGAGCAGTAATGTGCAGGGAAGTGAGCAGTAGTATGCAGACCAAGCAAGTAGCAATATATAGAGCAGTAGAATAGTAGAGCAGCCCCAAAATCACTCAGTCTTGGCTTTCAGCCGACTGAGTAATCAGTAGTCAACAGGGAAAGTGAGAGAGGATGTGTAGAAAACAAGAGAGAACAATGAGTATGCTTATGTGTGTAAGAGAGAGTTCAGAACAATGAATTTTTTGTTCGTGTCTCTGCTAAAGAGAGGGTAGGGCATTTATAGTTTTGAAAATAAGTGGAAAATAAGGTAATACGCATAGACTGATTACAATTATGGAAAGAGTACCTATTAGAATCAATTAAAGACTCGGATTTCCCTTAATTAGGGAGTCATAGCTCAAACGGTACAAATTGCATCAAATAAGGAAGATTTTTTGCAAGACTGATATTTTCTTACAGGAATAGCATGATGCATGTAATAGGGACTAAGTACAAAATAATTACAAGTAAGGGAAGTAAAATAAAAGTATATTGTGCACATAAACAAATGGATTACAGACTGATTTTAGAAAAAATTGGTTCAGGAAGTCACGGACGAGATTGAAAATCACAGGGAATCAGCACCAAGTAAGGAAAGCATCTCACAAACAAGGAAGTGACTCAAATCAGTGGAAAACCTCCAAAGAAATCATATACAAAAATCAGGGATTCGAAGAGATGCACAGAATCAGCAGAACATTTAGTAAAAAGAAAACAATTAGACCTATTTAAACACAATAGGCACAAAACAAAAGAACCCTAAGTAAGAGATCACAGAATCAGTGGAACGTTAGAACAAAATTAAAGCATAGAAATTGGGGAATAACCTAGAATATCACACAAACAAGCAGAAATACAAACACAAACATATAGTACTAGAAAAAAATCAGAAGATATAGTGATTTCGAAAGAGGTTCAGAAACCCTAGTTTTAAAAAGAAGAACAAAACGTTGAAAACTTGAGCAATCGTAAAGATCGAGTAGAGAGTAGTGTAAAACACAAAAGAGTTAAAAATCGTTAAAAAGACAGAGATTTAAGAGGTCTAGGTAGAAATTAGGGTTTCGTAAGAAACCAGTGAGAGGTAAGAAACCTGGCTATGAAACTCGTTAATAATGGTGTTCGTAACACCATCGGACCAAAACCCATCGGAGAATGGCCGGAGACGAACCAGGCAAAGCTTCTGGTGACCATCTTGTATGGTGGGGCTTCTGGGGTCTCGAAGATAGAGGGAATCAATAAAACAAGGTTTCACGGCGGCTGGTGGTCAAGAGAGGTGAGGCTGGAGGTGGCCGGAGAGGCGGTGGATTCATCGGAGAAGAAGAAAGAACCAGAAGGTTCTAGAGAGAAGGGAGAGCAAGAGACCAAGAGAGAGAGAGAGAGTCTCATGAAAAATGAGGGGTCGGGGGAGGATAGTTGGGATTTAATTTAGGAAATAAAATTTGGGCCATTGATCTCATTTGATCAACGACTCAGATTAGATCGGAGTTGGACCGGGTAATTGAATTGGGTGTGGGTCGGGTCTAAGTTGAAATTGGGCTGGGAAATTTGGGGGTTAGAATTGAAATCTGAATGGGCCATAATTGTAATGAGATGAGGCTACATGTTAAATAGCCTAGTTCTCCCTTTTTATTTTATAAAAATAGTTAAAATGATTTTAAAAACAAATTAAAAATACTGAACTAATTAATAATGTATAAATATTAATCTAAAAATACTGGAAATGATTTTATAATTATAAAATGCAATTAATTGTAAAATAGGCTATAATTGCAATTATATGCAATTTAGCTTTAAAAATTCCAAATAAATGTGTAAAAAAAATATGCAAACTTTATTTAAACTGTATTTTAGTATAAACAAAAAATGAATTATTCACCAAAATGATAATTTTGGGAATAATTATTGAATTTTGTAGTATTAAAATAGATAATAAATTGGTTTTAAAAAATCTTTTTTTTTTTAAAAAAAACTTGGAAAAATACCAAAACACTTGGGTATGCTCATATATGCATATATATGTCATTTTGAAAGTATTTTGAGTATAAAAAAAATACCTAGGGAAAAATTGGGTATCAACAGCTGCCCCTCTTTACCCGGAAAGGATGAAAGAGTTGTCGAGTAAAGACATGATGGCCAATTTTGACCAAGAGAGCCGATTTGCAAAGAAATTTTGACCGAGCTCTGGTCTCTAAGCTGCCTACATATCCCTGGTCTTACAGGAATCAGGCCATATGTAGTTCAGGATCCATTGACGGAATATGCCGATGGAGATTTGAAAGGCGGACGCGATGTTTATGTTGAGAAAAGCGGTTGAAATCTAATAGGCTGCGGGAACCGGAGCGGGATCGCTCCTGCTGAGATGGCCGTTGCTAGCCAGTGTACCTGCAAGTGAGCTATACAACATATATTGTGCATAAATTTAAACGTGATGCAAGTTTTCATTGGACCATGAATGCTGTCTTCGGACGGGTAGGATGACGTCCTCAGACCATGACGTCCGGGGCCATGAAGCGTATGATAGAGGATTCGCAAGCTATGAAATGATGTTCTCGGGCTATGAGGATGNGGATGGAAAAAACCTGCATTAAAGTTAACATATATATAATTAATAAATATCTTTTAATTGTAAATAAATACTCCTTAATGTTAACATATCTAAATGTACATTCAAAACATAAAAATTTGTATAAGAACCTTCTTACCCATTCTTGTGGGGGACGATTATCAATCGATTATAACTATCAAATTGTACATCCCCTCCAAGATTCTGCCTGCGTCTACGAGATGGTGCAGAAGCAGCACTAGATGTAGTTGGGCGAGAGCCTCCAATATCCAACCTAGATATGCTGGGAATGGATGATGATGATGGACTGGAAGATGATGGAGCAACAAAAGACAAACCATCATGCTGACTACCATAAAAGCTCGGGGGTGCAGGAGTTGGTGAGCCAGTAGGATGACTACCATAAAAGCTCGGGGGTGCAGCAACTAGTGAGCCAGTATGCTGACTATCATGAAAGTCGGGGGGTGGAGCAGCTGGTGAGCCAGTATGTTGACTACCATAAACGACCGAGGGTGCAACAGCTGGTGAGCCACCATGCTGACTACCATAAAAGCCCGGTGAAGATAATGGTATAGAAGGTGTGGGTACAAAGTTAAAAACGGTGTTACTTTGACTGCCTTTAGCAGGCATAGAATAATACCGAACTGAATTATTAGATGGAGGGGGGATAGTGAACATGGTAGATGGCAATGAAGTCGACTGAGGGGGATGAGGAAGAGGATGACTCATATTTGGCATAGTTGAGGAAGTTGGAACAGATTGTTTTTTCTTCTTAGATTTCATCTTTTCCTTCCCCTTAGATGTCATATCTGTAATATAATCATAATAAAATACAAAACAAAAAATACAACAAGTGACAGTAAAAATAAAATAATTAATCAACTAAAGAAATAAATAAACAACCTAAAAAGAATAACAAGTTAATCTTCATCGCCATCTTCATAGTAATCATCTAAGTCTTCATCATCGCCTGTTTCACTTTCATCTAGTAATTCTTCCTCATCACTTGTTTCATGTTCAACACCTCTATCTTCGTCCTCATTTGTAGCAAGGACAGAAGGATCAAATTCTTCATATATCCCTTCATTATGCTGCAATTCATTTGCTAATTCATCATCCACTGTTGATTCAACATTTGAAATGTCATTCTGGTACGCCACATCTAATGCATCTTCGACTACCACTCTACCCACGGGCTTTGTTTTCAAAACTACCCGCCATGCAGACTTATTCTTGCTCAAAGGATAAGGAGCATAATACACTTGTTTCACCTTTTGTGCAATGATAAAGGGATCATAAAGTCTATATTGCCCCGTGTGTTTAATTTCAACTATGTTGTATTGAGCGTGCACCTTTGTACCTCTATTCGGTGTTGGATCATACCATTTACATCGAAAGAGTACCAACTTTTTCTTCGGCCAACCTACAGCATATTCCAATTCCAAAATCTCTTGAAGCACACCATAATAATCAACTTCTCCATCACCTTTCACCCACACTCCACTATTGTTGGTTTTCTTTCCATTAGACCATTCTTCTGTATGAAACTTGTACCTGTTGACCACATATTTAGACATTATTCTTACTCTAGGGTCAGGTCCCCAAGCTATATCACGTAAAAATGGGTCGTTAATGCCATTAGATGGATCATGAACCTATATATATAATTCAAAATAATTTAAAATTTTAAAAATATATATAACATGCAACCTTTCTCACAACAATCAATTCTCTATGATGAAAGACTCAACTTAGAAACCAACTTTTTAGCAGTGTAGGAATCTTTTGGTAAGTCAAGGTTACTCAGATTAAGTTCATTCATAAGCCCAATAATAAAATCCATGCCCGCTTGAAAAATAGAACTATCCGATTTAATACTTAACAATCTAACCACAACAGACAACTTGGAATGCACCGAGCCTTCATACAATGGCCGACTAGCTTCTAGTAACTGTTCATAGAGATGCTTAGCCTCATCATTTGGTTCGGACTGAACCCCAGGAAACGTCCCAAAAGCATCCGTCATCATTTCATTGTATCGAGAATTTTTAACATTATGCTCCGTAATGGGGCTACCCTCACCACCAAAAGAATTATGAAAGTTAGCATCATCTAAACTAGCATGATTCTCCCCGTGAGAAGTCTATATATAATAATTTTCTACAAACCCTTTCTTGTAGAAACGGACTTTAACTTCGTCTGATTTCAATAACTTAACACATTTACATTTCACACAAGGACACCTAATCCTTCCTCCAATAAGAAAATCATCAAGTGTTTGAGCCTTAGCAATAAATTCAGCAACCCCTTCAATAAATTCATCCCTCAACCCCACACGATTAGGATGATTCCTATTATACATCCATCTACGATGCACAAATTTCATCTACACAAATAGAAATCTATAAATGAGATATTTAAAGTAATTTGATTTATTTAAACTAGTTATTTAACACTCGAAATCTCACATTAATCCCTATTCTAAATAATATAAGTTTTTAAATATACTAATTAAATTTGAATAGCTTCTTAAATGTTCATATAATCCAAATTAATTAATGATTTCTCAACAAAAGAATAGTCGTAGCTAACAATTATTTAAACTATTTCAACATATAAAAAAATTAAAGAATTCAAAAAGAATAAAACTATGGAGTAGTCATGCACATATGGTAATCTTTCTCTTCTTGTGGCTAATTCATAATTTAGAAACAAGGAAAATATAGTCCACTCTAAAGTCTAAAAGGCTAAACTGACTTCAATTATTTATTGTAAGAAGCCATTTTTTTAAATACCTGAAAGCTTTTTCAATCAACACATGAAAAATATCACCAAAAGCATCTATCCTTACCAAACGCAATCTAAATACAACCTTCAAATGAATACAATTAACTACCCTCTTATCTTTATTGGATTTATTTTTTGGTATTATTTTTTCCATTTAATTCATCACCATACAAGCAACTACTAATAATAGCCAAAAAAGAATAAACACACACTGAGATGTTAAGAAAACAAAATTTTAATTATTTAATGTTCAAATTTTGAGATATTTTTTAATAATCAAATGTTTATATTCTTATATA
>NW_017679525.1:0-694 GCF_001879085.1 Nicotiana attenuata
GGCCTCCTTTCCCTAGTCGCCTTTTGCAAACATTAGGGCTCCAATCCCTAAGTTGTGCCATTATAGACAAAGGGCCTCCATTCCCTAGTCGGGTTCTGCCAACATTAGGGCTCCAATCCCTAAGTTGTGTCTTTTAGACATAGGGCCTCCATTCCCTAGTCGCCTTTTGCCAACATTAGGTCTGCAATCCCTGAGTTGAGCCATTTTAGACATAGGGCCTCCATTCCCTAGTCGACTTTTGCCAACATTAGGGCACCAATCCATGAGTTGAGCCTTTTTAGATATAGGGCCTCCATTCCCTAGTCGCCTTTTGCCAACATTAGGGATTCAATCCCTGAGTTGTGCCTTTTTAGACATGGGGCCTCCCTTCCCTAGTCGCCTTTTGCCAACATAAGGGCTCCATTCCCCGAGTTGTGCCTTTTTAGACATAGGGCCTCCATTCCCTAGTCACATTTTGCCAATATTAGGGCTCCAATCCGTAAGTTGTGCCTTTTTAGACATAGGGCCTCCATTCCCTAGTCGCCATTAGCCAACATTAGGGCTCCAATCCCTGAGTTGTGCCTTTTTAGACATAGGGCCACCATTCCCTTGTCTCCTTTTGCCAACATTAGGGCTCCAATCCGTGAGTTGAGCCTTTTTAGACATAGGGCCTCCATTCCCTAGTCGCCTTTTGCCAACATTAGGGCTCCAATCC
>NW_017679525.1:5001-5800 GCF_001879085.1 Nicotiana attenuata
GCCTTTTACGACAACGGCGTCCACTTCCCTAGTCGCCTTTTGCCAACATTAGGGCTCCAATCCCTGAGTTGTGCCTTTTTAGACATAGGGCCTCCATTCCCTAGTCGCCTTTTTCCAACATTAGGGTTCCAATCCCTGAGTTGAGTATTTTTAGACACAGGGCCTCCATTCCCTAGTCGCCTTTTTGCCAATATTAGGGCTCCAATCCGTGAGTTGTGCCTTTTTAGACATAGGGCCTCCATTCCCTAGACGCCGTTAGCCAACATTAGGGCTCCAATCCCTGGGTGGAGCCTTTTAGACATAGGGCCTCCATTCCTTAGTCGCCTTTTGCCAACATTAGGGCTCTAATCCCTGAGTTGTGCCTTTTTAGACATAGGGCCTCCGTTCCCTAGTCGCCTTTTGCCAACATTAGGGCTCCAATCCCTGAGTTCTGCCTTTTTAGACATGGGGCCTCCTTTCCCTAGTCGCCTTTTGCAAACATTAGGGCTCCAATCCCTAAGTTGTGCCATTATAGACAAAGGGCCTCCATTCCCTAGTCGGGTTCTGCCAACATTAGGGCTCCAATCCCTAAGTTGAGCCTTTTTAGACATAGGGCCTCCATTCCCTAGTCGCCTTTTGCCAACATTAGGGCTCCAATCCCTGAGTTGTGCCTTTTTAGACATAGGGCCTCCGTTCCCCAGTCGCCTTTTGCCAACATTAGAACTCCAATCCTTGAGTTGTGCCTTTTTAGACATAGGGCCTCCATTCCCTAGTCGCCTTTTTCCAACATTAGGGCTCCAATCCCCGAGTTGATCCTTTT
>NW_017679525.1:10893-11209 GCF_001879085.1 Nicotiana attenuata
CAACATTAGGGCTCGAATCCCTGAGTTGAGCCTTTTTAGACATAGGGTCTCCATTCCCTAGTCGCCTTGTGCTAACATTAGGGCTCCAATCCTTGAGTTGAGCCTTTTTAGACATAGGGTCTCCATTCGCCAGTCGCCTTGTGCCAACATTAGGGCTCCAATCCCTTAGTTGAGCCTTTTTACACATAGGGTCTCCATTCCCTAGTTGCCTTGTGCTAACATTAGGGCTCCAATCCCTGAGTTGAGCCTTTTTAGACATAGGGCCTCCATTCCCTAGTCGCCTTTTGCCAACATTAGGGCTCCAATCCCTGAGTTG
>NW_017679525.1:16257-16531 GCF_001879085.1 Nicotiana attenuata
TCCAACATTAGGGCTCCAATCCCTGAGTTGTGCCTTTTTAGACATAGGGCCTCCATTCCATAGTCACCTTTTACCTACATTAGGGCTCCAATCCCTGAGTTGAGCCTTTATAGACATAGGGCCTCCAATCCCTAGTCACCTTTTTCCAACATTAGGGCTCCAATCCTTGAGTTGAGCCTTTTTAGACATAGGGCCTGCATTCCCTAGTCGCCTTGTGCTAACATTAGGGCTCCAATCCCTGAGTTGAGCCTTTTTAGACATAGGGCCTCCATTC
>NW_017679526.1:0-808 GCF_001879085.1 Nicotiana attenuata
GTCCGCCCCCTATATATTTGATACCTTCTCCTACAATGAAACTAATAACCCCAACCCCGTTAGTCATCCCATCAATTACTCGTCGATCAAAAAAATGAGTAAATTCTGCTAATCCTCTTATCCCACCAACTAAGAATCTTGTATAAAAAGCATCTATGTAAGCACGATTATATGACCAATCATATATGCCATTTATAATTTTGTCCCACAGAATTCTCTTAGGACCCTTTTTAAAAAAAGAATTAATTAACTCAAAATTTTTTAAAGAAGAATAAATGGGTTTATATAAAAAGGATGCTATAAATATTCCGAAATAAGCTATACTGACTGAAAGAACTGCATCCTTTAAAAATTCATTCCAATCCATCGAATTATTCGACTTTTGATGCAAAAGATTTATAGATGGAGCTAACCATTTCGATAATATATCCAAACCCCCTCCCTCTTGGTTGAAAGGAATTCCTATAGAACCTTCTCCCCTTTCCCCTTTAGACTGATTTGAACTCTCAATATTCTCACTAAGAAATCTAGGGCTTAGATCTATATTCTTTCTGCTCTCTCTTGTTTACTACAGGTCTTGGCCGGCTGAAAGCCAAGGCCAAATATTCTGGACTCTCGGCTCTATGGTATTACTCTTGTTTGCTTGCTAAACTAGTGAGTGACTATCCTTTCTCATTTTCATCACTATATATCCTTGAACTATGTGTACAATACAACATGTTTAAAGTGCATTCTGAGCATGATTCTGCCTGTCTATATGATTCTCTTTAGTCTTATAGTTGATACTGTTAGTTCTGAGATTGGTTAT
>NW_017679526.1:4557-13414 GCF_001879085.1 Nicotiana attenuata
ATCAAGTCCTCTCTCAATCCATAGCCCCAAATCCTTGAAGATTGTCAATCGAAGCTATTAGGTCTTCATCCTAAGAGGTAAGAATTGTACCCTCATCAATAATTTCAAAATTTCTGTTAAAATAGGTAATTAGCAAGTGGGTACATGGGTATAGGGGCTAGTAATCTTGCATGCACAGAGATAATGGGGTATGGGGTGGATGAGAACTAAAGAGACGACAATTGGGGAATAATATTGAAGAAATTTCTTTCAAAAGGGGCCTAAGATCATAATACACCTTTTATGTCTGATAATATGCTCAAACGAGCTAGAATCTTAATCTCGTCTCTAATTCTTGGTTCAATTGTAATTCTTATACAATAGATTGAAGTGCTAAGAGTCCCAGAATTTTATAAGAATTAGGGGAAAGCTTTATTGAGGTATGTATCGCTAAAACCCCCTCCTCTTAGAAATTTGAGCTTCCATGTGCCCGTGTAAGTGTTGTAAGTTCAAAATGTGATTGATGCAGTGCTTGTTATGTTAAGTGAATTGATGTTGTGAAAATGTATGTGGTAAGTACTTCTTTATAAGTTTAATGTGTTATTCTTGTAAACGGAAGATGTGTGGAGAACATGATTTATGTGCTAAATGCCTAACTGTCATGCCAAGGTTACTTTGGGACTAATACACCAAACTTGACGAATTCCCCTCTATGCTTATGACTTAAATTGCTTTTGTATATGCCTATGACTTTAAGTGGCAAGTTAAATGTGGAAAATGGGGACAATGTAAAACGTGAGTTATGGAATGTGGAAATTGTGGTCCCAAGTGCCGGTAAACTACTACATGTGTAACCAAAGATTGGTGTGAGATGAATAACGGAAAATGGTAACATCTCGGGGAGACGGCTTAGCCGATCGGGTCGTGATCGGACGCCATGATATATATATATATATATATACACATGGTGGTAATGTATTGATGATTGAAACTAGAAAGTGTGAATGAAATAATGGTAACGTCTCGGGGAGACAGCTTAGCCGATCGGGCCATGATCAGACTCCGCTCAAGGAAGCGGTGGTAACATGGATAATGATGCAATAGTGTGGGATGCTCCAATCTAAAATTTCAAGAACTATGTGAAAGTCATGTGAACCTCCTAATATTGTTGGCATAGTGCTTACTTGAAACTTTGTTGTCTTTACGATTTCCTTTTACTCTTGTATGGTTGTTCTTTCTAACAGGATGGTGTTTAGTTATACATACTAGTACTATTCCATGGTACTAATGTCCCTTTTGCCAGGGGCGCTACATTTTTTTAAATGAATGTAGGTGGCTCCATAGCGGAAAGTGCCGATCGTGTGTAGCGGAGCATTCTCTTCAAGAATTCTTGGTGAGCCCCTTCCTCCTTCAAGGGTTTATGTTGTACACCTTTTGTTATAGATATCCATTTTGAGGTATAGCCGGGGCCTTGTTGCCGGCATTGTTATCATTGTCTTTTGCATCCTTAGAGGCTCCGTAGACGTTTGTGTGGGTTGTGTACGGGTGTTGGATAGGTCGATGAACCATGTTGTAATCTTGTACTCTTGCTTTATTCTAAACTATAACTGTATGGAATCTTGGAAGCCTAATTACGGTTAAGGTTGTGTTATAAAATAAGCTATCCATGTTAAATGCGCAACCCCTCTTATTGTCTAATAAAACGGAAACCGGATTCCTTAATCACATTGAGTTGGGTAGAAAGTGTTTGATAAGGCTTGCTCAGTTGGGTTCACTCGATTGAGCGCCGGTCGCGCCTCCTGAGGTTGGGGCATGACAAACTTGGTATCAAAGCCTAAGGTTTTAAAGTGTCCTAGGATGTCTCAGAGCCATGTCTAGTAGAGTCCTTCTTATCGGTGTGTAGTCGACCACATCTATAAGTTAGAGGCTACTTGGGCATTAGGAATAACAGCCTTCTTTGATATTCTGGGTCGTGCGGTAATCGTGAAACTATTCCCCCCCTCCCCCTCTCTAACTAGTACATTTCTCTATCTTTCAGTAAATGGCACCTAAGAAGAAAGCGAGAATTGGCCAAGGAGCCAATGCCACCTCAGGAGTGGCTGATGATTCGTTGCTTGATACTGCGGGTGAGGGTAGTCGCCCTGCTATCACCCTGCCTGGTTCTCCTATTCCAGAGCAGACTACCCCAGTTCCTACACTTGCGGAGGATACTACTATCCCTCCCATTGATACTCCTGTCCCGCCTCCAGCCCCAGCTTCCGGTTCTGGTATCTTTGATGGGGATCTTAGGGGAGCTATTCAGATGTTGACACAGCTAGTGGCCTCTCAGGCCCAAAGGTCAAATGTTGCACCCAGTTCATCTAGCCAACAAGGGGATTCCACCAGTTCCAGGGTAAATAGATTTCTGCAGTTAGACCCCCCAGTGTTTACGTGTGCCAATCCAGAAGAAGACCCTCAGGATTTTATTGATGAGATGCACAAGACCCTCAGGGTTATGCGTGCAACTGAGACAGAGGGAGTAGAGTTGGCTGCCTACCGTTCGAAAGGGGTGGCCTATGCGTGGTTTGAGTTATGGGAAGATTCTCACGAGGAGGGTAGCCCTCCGGCGAGGTGGAGTGAGTTCGCTGATGCCTTTATAGATCATTTTCTGCCTGCTGAGATAAGGGCAGTCCGTGCAGCGGAGTTCGAAAATCTAAAACAGAGTAGCAGAAGTTTGTGGGAGTACCATATGGAGTTTGTCCACTTGTCAAAGTATGCTATTCACATGTTGCCCACAATGGAGGATAGGGTGCGCCAGTTTGTTTAGGGTCTTAATCCTTTAACTATTAACGAGGCTTCTACAGCTTCATTAAATTCTGACATGAATTATGGGAAGATGGTGGCGTTTGCTCAGGCCACAGAAATCCGTAAACTGAAGAACAAGATGGAGAGAGAGGGTAACAGAAAGACCCGGTCTGCAGGCAGCATGGGTGAGTCACTTGGTGGGGGAAGATCAGCTTTTCGGGGAGGGACATCAGGGCCGTCCCATTCTGTTGCACAGTCTTCAACTAGTGCACCGCAATCAGGGCCCAGCCAGCAACAGCAGTGGAGTCGTTTCAGGCCCAGTCAGGGCAACAGAGGATCCCATCAGCGGGGTCGGTCAGGAGAGAGATCCCAGTAGCAGTAAAGGTCCCCGTGCCCCAAGTGCGGGAAGATGCACTTAGGGGTTTGCTACTTGGAGTTACTCGTGTGCTATGGATGCGGGATGAGGGGCCACATTAAGAGGCATTGTCATGCATCCCGCCAGGGAGCGGGTATGGGCTCAGCACCTTCATCCAGTCCAGCAGTTGCTACATCTTCAGCCCCATCTCCAGCTCGGGGTACCCCAACACCCGCAGGGCGAGGTGCAGCTAGGGGTGGTGCGTAGAGTTCAGGAGGACCCAGCCGGTTCTATGCTATGAGTGGTCGCCAGACTGCAGAGGCTTCTCCAGATGTTGTTACAGGTATTCTGACTATCCAATCCCATGATGTGTATGCACTTATTGACCCTGGTTCCACCCTGTCCTATATTACCCCTTTTGTTGCTATGGAATTCGGGATAGAACCAGAACAGCTTCATGAACCATTCTCGGTATCTACTCTGGTTGGTGAGTCAATGTTGGCCACTCGATTTTATAAAAGTTACGTTGTCACGGTGCGTGGTAGGGATACCATGGCCGATCTTATTGAATTGTGGATGGTTGATTTTGATGTAATAATGGGAATGGATTGGCTCTATTCATGTTTTGCCAAGCTCGATTGTCGAACAAGAACTATGAGGCTTGAGTTTCCTAATGAGCCCGTGGTTGAATGGAAGGGAGATAATGTAGTGCCTAAAGGTCGGTTTATTTCTTACCTTAAGGCCGGAAAGATGATCAAGAAGGGGTGTATCTGCCATCTAGTTCGGGTTACGGACACCGATGCCGAGGCACCTAGCCTTAAGTCCGTACATGTTGTGAATGAATTTCTGGATGTCTTTCCAGATGAGCTCCCTGGGGTTCCTCCAGACTGGGAGATTGATTTCGGGATCGATGTGATGCCAGGCACGCAGCCTATATCAATTCCACCTTACAGAATGGCACCGGTAAAGAACTAAAGGAGAAATTGAAGGATTTGTTAGAAAAGGGTTTCATCCGGCCAAGTGTGTCACCATGGGGCGCACCGATTTTGTTTGTAAGGAAGAAAGATGGGCCGTTGCAAATGTGTATTGACTACCGGCAGCTTAACAAAGTCACCATCAAAAATAAATACCCTCTATCAAGGATAGATGACTTGTTTGATCAATTGCAAAGTACTACGTGTTTTTCAAAAATTGACTTGCGGTCTGGGTATCATCAATTGAAGATAAGAGAGCAGTATATTCCGAAAACAGCTTTCAGAACTCGGTATGGGCGCTTTGAATTTCTGGTAATGTCTTTTGGGCTAACAAATGCCCCGGTAGCATTCATGGATTTTATGAATCGAGTCTTTAAGCCTTTTCTAGACTCCTTTGTGATAGTGTTCATTGACGATATTCTTGTGTATTCCCGAAGTCGAGAGCATCATGCTAACCATCTCAGGGCAGTTTTGCAGACTCTTCAGCAACACCAATTGTACGCGAAATTTTCGAAATGTGAATTTTTGCTCGAATCTGTCTCGTTCTTGGGTCATGTCGTCTCCAGGGAAGGAATTACGGTTGATCCTCAAAAAGATTGCCGCAGTAAAAAATTGGCCTAGACCTACTACTCCAACAGATATTCGTAGTTTCTTGGGTTTGGCTGGGTACTACAGAAGGTTTGTGGGATTTTCTACTCTTGCCTCTCCATTGACTAAATTGACCCAGATTGCAGTTAAGTTCCAGTGGTCCGATGCTTGTGAAAGGAGCTTTCAAGAATAGAAATCAAGACTGATTATAGCACCGGTATTAACCCTGCCAGAGGGTACAGAGGAATTTGTGGTGTATTGCGATGCTTCAAGGATTGGGCTCGGATGTGTGTTAATGCAACATGGCAAGGTTATTGCCTACGCTTCTAGGAAACTCAAGAATCATGAAAAGAACTATCCAACCCATGACTTATAGCTTGCAGCAGTGGTCTTTGCGCTAAAGATTTGGCGATATTATCTATATGGGGTCCATGTGGATGTGTTCACGGACCACAAGAGCCTTCAATATATTTTCAAGCAGAAGGAGTTGAATCTGAGACAGAGAAGATGGCTAGAGTTACTCAAGGATTATGATATCGATATTCTCTATCACCCGGGAAAGGCTAACGTTGTGGCTGATGCTCTCAGTCGAAAATCTATTGGAAGTTTGGCTCAGTTGAAGGGGCATCTGAGGCCGTTGGCCCGGGAGGTTCATCAGTTGGCTAGTTTGGGAGTTCGCCTTGCGGACTCTAGTGAAGGAGGGATAATGTGCAGAATAGGGCGAAATCGTCGCTCGTGGTGGAGGTGAAAGAAAAACAATTCAACGATTCATTGTTAGCATAGTTGAAAGAGGGGATTCATAAGCACAAGACCACAACTTTTTCCCTTGGCATGGATGATGGTACCCTATGGTGCCAAGGCCGCCTATATGTTCCGGATATTGACGGTCTTCGGGGAAGGATCATGGCAGAAGCTCACACTTCCAGGTATTCGGCGCACCCAGATTCTACAAAAATGAATCATGATCTTAAGGACGTATATTGGTGCAACAACATGAAAAGGGATGTGGCGGACTTTGTGGATAGATGTCTGAACTGTCAGCAAGTGAAGGACGAACATCAAAGACCCGGAGGACTGGCTCAAAGCATAGAAATTCCAATGTGGAAATGGGAACTGATCAATATGGATTTTGTGGTAGGTTGCCGCGCACTCTGCGCAAGTTTGACTCAATTTGGGTGATTGTTGATCGACTCACAAAATCAGTGCACTTCTTGCCAGTCAAATCTACCGACACAGCGGAACAGTACGCCCAGTTGTATATCAAGGAAATAGTCAGGTTGCATGGTACTCCAGTCTCAATCATTTCTGATCGAGGGGCTCAGTTCACAGCCAACTTTTGGAAGAAATTTCAGCAAGGTTTGGGCACGCTGGTAAATCTTAGCACAGCTTTTCACCCCCAGACTGATGGGCAAGCAGAGCGGACTATTCAGACGCTTGAGGATATGTTGAGTGCTTGTACTCTCAATTTCAAAGGTAGCTGGGATGATCATTTGCCACTCATAAAGTTTGCTTATAACAACAGCTTCCACGCTAGTATTCAGATGGCACCATTTGAGGCACTGTATGGTAGAAGATGTAGGTCTCCCATTGGGTGGTTCGAGGTTGGAGAAGCTGAATTGATAGGGCCAGATCTTGTGCACCAGGCCATGGAGAAGGTCAAAATTATTAAGGAAAGGTTGAACACTGCTTAGAGTCGCAAAAAGTCTTATTCGGACGCCCGTCGTAGGGATTTGGAGTTCAAAGAATATGATTGGGTATTCTTAAAGGTTTCCCCCATGAAGGGTATCATGCGGTTTGGGAAGAAAGGAAAATTGAGCCCAAGGTATGTCGGATCGTACAGGATCCTCCAGCGGATTGGTCAGGTGGCATACAAGCTTCAGTTGCCACCCGAAATGTCATTGGTACACCCAGTCTTTCATGTATCTATGTTGAAGAAAGTAGTGGGAGATCCGTCCACTATCACACCAGTTGAAACTATTGAGGTCAATGAAAAACTGTCCTATGAAGAAGTTCCAGTTGCCATCCTTGACAAGCAGGTCCGGAAATTGAGGAATAAGGAAATTGCCTCCGTAAAGGTGTTATGGCGAAACCAGCAGGTTGAGGAAGCCACTTGGGAAGCCAAGGAAGAAATGAGGAGGAAGTACCCACATTTGTTTGTATAGCCATGTAATAGCTTTCATCTATTTGGTCCCTATGAACTCTGTATCCTTGATTTGACCTATGTAAAACTGTTCTGTTTCGTTTTGGTTATATCATTGCCTATGCAGCCATGGTTAGTACTGTTCAGGTTATGTTGTGGCTATGGGATATGTATATGTTGTTAGGATATGTTTCTGGGGCTCTCTGACAGGTGGATAAGGCCTAGATACAAAGGAAACTCTGGCGAAATTTTCAAAAATTTAGGGGGTTAGCCAAATTCGGAGCCGTTGAGGTGTTCCACGACTGTGAGAAACTGAGATTCCATAAAAATTGCTAATGAGTGAACCTTGACCCTCATTCGAGGATGAATGATCCTAAGTGGGGGAGAATGTGACGCCCCGTGAAAGATTCTTACTCTAAACCCGAAAGCTTGTAGTACCAAATTAGGAATACGGGTTAGAAATTTGAAAAATTCTTCACGGCGAGCAAGCTCGCCGCGGTTCGGACCCTTTGGACTGATCTATGCAGTAAAAAGTCAGGAAATAATATTTTCCAGAAAAATGCGATTCTACGTCCGAGAATGCAGTCGCATAACAGCTATGCGGACCGCATAGTCGCCGCAGAGTGAAATAGTGTGTTGGTCAAATTTGAGGTCAACTATGCGGTCAATTATGCGATCGCATAATCGATATGCGGACCACATAGTCGTCGCATAATCCCCTTGGGATTTTGTAAGGGGCAGTTCTGCGGTGCATTATGCGACCGCAGAACGTGTATGCGGACCGCATTTCTGTCGCATACCCAAACAGTGTCTTCAGGTTTTGGGGATCATTTTGCGGTCCATTCTGCGAGCCGCATGTCACCTTTACGATCGCAAATGCGATCGCAGATTTGAGTCGGGCTCCTATTTTCTAATTTCTAATACCCAACCCCACCCCATTAGACCATTTTCCTGTTATTTCACGACATATAGAGTGAGAGGGGGAGTTCTAGAGTGAGAGAGAGTAATCTTCATCTAGTCCTCTCTCAATCCTTGCCCCTAATCCTTGAAGATTGTCAATTGAAGCTACTAGGTCTTCATCCTAAGAGGTAAGAACTGTACCCTCATCAATAATTTCAAAATTTCTGTTAAAATAGGTAATTAGCAAGTGGGTACATGGGTATAGGGGCTAGTAATCTTGCATGCACAAGAGATAATGGGGTATGGGGAGGATGAGAACTAAAGAGACAAAAATTGGGGAATAATATTGAAGAAATTTCTTTCAAAAGGGGCCTAAAATCATAATGCACCTTTTATGTTTGATAATATGCTCAAATGAGCTGGAATCTTAATCTCGTCTCTAATTATTGGTTCAATTGTAATTCTTATACAAGCTAGAGTCCCGGAATTTTATAAGAATTAGGGGAAAGCTTTATTGAGGTATGTATGGCTAAAACCCCCTCCTCTTAGAAATTTTAGCTTCCATGGTGCCCGTGTAAGTGTTGTAAGTTCAAAACGTGATTGATGCACTACTTGTTATGTTAAGTGAATTGATGTTGTGAAAATGTATGTGGTAAGTACTTCTTTATGTGTTTAATGTGTTATTCTTGTAAAGGGAAGATGTGTGGAGAACATGATTTATGTGCTAAATGCCTAACTATCATGCCAAGGTTACTTTGGGACTAATATACCAAACTTGATGAATTCCCCTCTATGCTTATGAATTAAATTGCATTTGTATATGCCTATGACTTTAAGTGGCAAGTTAAATATTGAAAATGGGGACAATGTGAAACGTGAGTTATGGAATGTGGAAATTGTGGCCCCAAGTGCCGGTAAACTAATACATGTGTAACCACAGATTGGTGTGAGATGAATAACGGAAAATGGTAACGTCTCGGGGAGACGGCTTAGCCGATAGGGCCGTGATCGAATGCCATGATATATATACACATGGTGGTAATGTACTGATGATTGAAATTGGAAAGTGTGAATGAAATAATGGTAACGTCTCGGGGAGACGGCTTAGCCGATCGAGCCGTGATCGGACTCCGCTCA
>NW_017679526.1:15984-16525 GCF_001879085.1 Nicotiana attenuata
TTTGTATACCTCAATGTCATCCATAAATAGAGGGTTTGGACATCACATTGTACATACTTGAACACATGGAAGAAATAAGAATCTATTCTCTCTTGCTCCCTACATTCTTGTCTATTTTCTTGTTTTATATTATTACTTTGAGCTAAGTTTCGTAACACGTTATCAGCACGAACAACTCATTTCATCTTTTCATAAAGAAAGTACGACAGTGTGGTAGGCACTCGTTAACTTCTAAGGCTTTGGCCTTCTCATATCCGATTGCAAGGGAGGATCGCTATTGCAAAAGGTTGTTTTGTTCGAGGTGAATTGGGTCTACGCATTCGCGATCATAGGCCAGCGTTCGCGAAGCTATGTGGTCTCAGGTCACTACGAACGCGAGTGGTATTACGCATTCGCACAAGAGGAGTGGTCAGCTGGGGGTATACGTGTCATGACCAAAAATCCCACAGTCGTGATGGCACCTAACCCAACCCTCTAGGTAATCCAACTAATAACTATCGAGTTTTAATAATGCTAATAAGTCAATTAAACAAAATAAATT
>NW_017679527.1:0-16522 GCF_001879085.1 Nicotiana attenuata
ACATCATTATATCTTAACCCCAATCTTCTTTAATCACAATTACATCAAGAGCCACCACTTATCAAGGAATATTTTTTTTCCACAACAATACAACTATTATTTTCCTTCTCTTTCAATTCAAGTGGCTCTTCCTTTTTCAAAACAGTGCACCATTCTCCTTATTTCATTAGTTCCACTCAAAATCCAAACCAACCACCCAACACTTTAACTTTTACAAAGTTCATAACAATTCAAGTACTCATGAGAGGTAAAAAGGTTCAAATAGATGGTTAATTCAAACAATTGGGTAAGGCTTGTAATATGGTTGCCAAAAAAATAGAATTACAGGCTCAAAGGGGTTAACTACGATACATAACAATTAGGCGGGTAAAATATATATATCTGGCTTAACAAAGAAACGCCTATATCATTTCCAAGACTGAACAAACTACTATTTCGCTTTGCAAAAACACGGGGCAAGTTCTAGGCATCCAATGCAGTGCACAGAATACAACAATCCTCACACATACATGGCACATGACCCACTCCAGATTGGATCATCGAAATGCTCTAGTCAGAGTACTTATTCCAAATTAAGAAAATACAATTTAACGCACTCTAATAAGAATCAACAACAGAGCCTGAGCATCACACTAAAGTATCTACTGTATTCAAGGCATAATGTCGTTACGGGATCCTCCTTCCATATCAGCCCTTAGCCCACAAGTACCTAATTAAAAACAAAAAAAACTAACTAACCCGGTTCAAACAAAAACCCCTGGAAAAGAACCGCGGTCAAAAGAAAAACCAAGGGGTAATTGATACACTACCTACAAAAGAAAATCTTTTTTTATATATCGACTTAGACCCTCAAGAAACCCGTCGATTGATATACATCGTCGGGACAAGTCAAAAATATGAAATTTTCACACATTTAGACTACTAACAAAAAACTAAAATCAAACTAACCAAAGGCTACAATCAAATTAACCAAAGACTATAATCAAATTAGAATC
Organism: Nicotiana attenuata; assembly: GCF_001879085.1. Taxonomy (NCBI): domain Eukaryota; kingdom Viridiplantae; phylum Streptophyta; class Magnoliopsida; order Solanales; family Solanaceae; genus Nicotiana; species Nicotiana attenuata. Next base: position 996 of record NW_017679527.1, read on the forward strand.
AAGCTACATTCCTATATATATACACAACCTACCAACGAAGTAACCCCCACCCCACACTTAAAAAAATATCATGTCCTCATGTCATAAAATAGAAAGTAATGCAAGGCAAAGGAACTTCCCTGAAAGATCAGTCTTGATCAGAGACAGTGTCGGGGTCTAAGTGGCACGCCCTCCCCAACGCACGCAACCAGCCCATGATTTTCTTCTCTGATTTAGCATTCTGGGTGGCCTAGGCATCAACTCTAGTCCCCAAGTCTGTGACAGTAGTATGCAGTCCTGCCATTTCCTGCTCTAAGGCTGCCAGCCGTATAACCCGACCAACCCCGGATGGCCCTTCAGCTTCCGCAACATGCTCATGGGAGGGCAACTCAGCCCCCACTTCATCCTGCTGATCATCTCCCTCCTCGAATGCCTCAGAATCCTCACTATCAGTTGAACTGGCTGCCACCGTTTCTTTCCCGATGGTCACCTTGGAAGCCCGGAACATTGTGTCTTTCTTCACCTTGCCGTCTACATGGGGGTTCTCTGACCCCCTACAGCCCGACACAATCTAGTGACCAGATATGGGAAGAAGAACCTACCTCCTCAGTGTTGAATGGATGAACATCTCCGAGTGAATAACCTTGGCCACATCAAAATCGTGGCCATTCATAAAGCACTAGATCAAAGCAGCTCGCGGTCCATTGACTTCAGTGGTGTTGTAGGACGGCAGCAGTCGACTGTTGATGATGTACAACCAACACTTACCTTCAAAGGTGAGTGAGGCAGAGTGCAACTTCGATCCCTGAACAACCCACAGTACCTCCTTATCTGGTTTATAGATAGTTTGGAAAAACAATTGCCAATTTGTGGGTTCTCGCTTGTAAGTATCATAGTAATCCACCTCCCCAGTAAATGCAGGCAAGCGATATACTCTCCTGATAGCTTCAATCGAGGCATTCACCCTCTTCTGTCGCACAACGCAAACGTGATCCTCATGTTCGGGACAGTTGGCATAGAATTTCCTAACAAGCAACAAGTTACCTTCCTCCCGCTCCTCGAAGAAGATGTCGAGCCTGCACCTAGTCAGCTCCCTATACATATTGGGGCACTCAGCCCGGAGGGAACCCCTTTCAACTCTCCGTTCTGGTACCGACTTTCTAATACCCTTTTCACCAAAACGGTCTTGGGCAGCTCTGGAGACAAACCGGGACGAACCACCGGTAGTGCGTCTCTTCTTGGAAGATCTCATTGTACCTACACAACAACCACTATTATCAAGAATAAGCAGAACAGGTGACCCAAGAGTGGTTACTTAGGCTTCACGCGCTCCTGGGTCACAATTTATACTAGAAAGTTCATTTGAGCAATTCAACAAACACCTCCTGTGCATATGCCCCCCAATATACCAAAGGACCCAATTAAACCCTCATTCCTCACAACTCAACAATGTTTGTCTAACCCAACCAACCTAATGTCCTCACATATCAACAATTATACCAACAAATACACATAAATAAGAGTACCTAGAATTCTACTTTCTTACAACCACAATAGAAGAGACAAAGAATAAAAAGAAAAGAAACAAAATCGAAAAGAACAAAACAAAAGAAACTAAAAGAAGAGAGTAGAATCATGTACTTACTTGAGAACCTTGTGATGATTGGAAATGGAAGAGTGGGTGAGTAGAGAGGAGGGAGAAGAGAAGGGGATTTGGGGAAGAAGGGGGAGTTATGCGTTAGAAATTGGGGAAGGGGGAGGGTTTTGTTTAGTTTTGTGTTGTTGTTTATGGTTAAGGGGAGGGGGTAAAAGAAAAAGGGGGGATCCGATGGGGTGGGGTTTTTAATTAAAGATGAAAAACTAATTAGAAGGGGGGGGGTAGAAAATAAAAAAAATTAAATTTTTGATACCTGACGTCGCCAGGTCCGCGATCGGATTCGCGGATTAGGCGTCCAAGTTTTTTTTATTTTTTTTTGTGTTTATGCCTACCTCCGGCAAACTTACGTCACCCCGAAGAATACAACAAATTAATGTGTTGCCTCCCATGAAGCGCCTGATTTAGCGTCGCGGCACGACACAGATAAGCGTATTTAAAGTACGCTCAACTGTGGAGGCTCGATCAAATGGGTCATAGACACTTCCTTTGATTCCTCCATGCCTACATAATTTTTCAACCTATGCCCATTGACACAAAACGTGCGAGAGTCATTACTCGCAGCAATCTCTACAACACCTGTGGGGTGAATTTCAACCACACGAAAAGGCCCTGACCATCGTGATTTCAATTTGCCCTGAAACAACCTCAGACGTGAGATGTATAGCAATACCGTATCTCCAAGTTTAAAAATCCGCTCAATAATATTCCTATCATGTATCATCTTCATTCTCTCTGATAGATCTTAAATACTCTTGCCTTATGTTTTGATGATCTAACAAACTTACTATTGAGAACCAGATAGGGAACCTGACCTACTTGAATTGCTGCAAGCTTTAACGGATTCCAGCTAAAGGTACACTGCTACATCTTCAAGAGCTAGGAACCAACACAAGGACCTGATGCTCTTGTGGTTTCCTCGTAGCAGTACAAAGTCAATTGGACACAACTGGAAATGAAGTGACTGACGGCACTGTTTTTGCCGCACTGCACTGTCCGCCCACTTATTCTCTAACCAAACAAAGTACTCACATCACTTCAAGTGATGTGATCAAGATGTACCCATAATGAGCTTTATACAAAACATGACTAGAAGGCTTCTGTTTCTCATTCAAGCCTCTTGCAAAAATAGAAAAATCATCCGCTCAAGCTTGAAGAACAAGGTTGAACGCCACTACGGACCAGTTCCTAAAAGATAGATTGTTGTTGTCCTAGTTGAGTTGTAACCTTGTCATTGTACTTACTGTATCTCCTAAACTGCTTACCTAGAAGCATTTTGATTAGGAATCCTCTTGTAAATCCGTAAACTCCTTGAGTTTATGTTGTGACTAGATTTAGTCATAAGAAAAAGACTTTGTAATAGTAGAGTTACAAAGTGGCTTGTGGTGATAGCATCACAAGTTAGAAAAAGTCTTTGTAACTAGGATAGTCACAAAGTGGCTTGTGGTAAAGGTACCACAAGTTAGTTGAGTAAATCCTTTGCAATAGGAAGTATTGTAAAGTGGCTTGTAATAGGTAGATTACAAGTTAGTGAAGTTAAAAGCCTACAGGTGTAGGTCGCGATTTTTTGATCCCCTTGTGTGGGATTTTTCCACGTAAAAATCCTCTGCCTCATTTACATACCGTTTTATTAAGTACTCTCATTAGAACCTTGTAGAGGAACAGGTACTCTACGATATGGTGGACCCATACAAAATAACAATTGGTATCAGAGCAGGTTCCTCCTATCAGGCTAACACCTAGGAAGGATCCTCATGGCGGCTCCACTAAATTTTGAAATAAGGTCAATCCATATACCAACCTCCCAAGTTTGATGGAAAATGATATTGGTGGTGGAAAGCTAGAATGCACGACTTCATCATGGCTGAGGATAGTGAGCTATGGGATATCATTTGCGATGGTCCTTATGTTCCAATCAAGGTACTAGATGAATTTCCATTTTCAATAAAAAAAACTAGCAAAGAATACACTGAAGAAGACAAGAAATCTGCGGAGAAGAATTTTTGTGCCAAGAATATTCTAGTATATGGAATGGAACCTAAAGAGTACGACAGAATCTCTACCTGCGACACTGCAAAGGAAATATGGGAGGCTTTGCAAACAGCTCATGAAGGAAATACACAAGTAAAACAAGACAAACCTAACACTGGTGATAGTTCCATGATAGTAGTTGAAGGCGAGGAGATTGGATATGACTCAACGTTCGCTTTGATGGCTCAATTAGATGATGATGAAGACAATGGCGACAAAGAGGTAAACTTCAGGGATGTTCAGAGAAATCTAAAATTCTATTCTCCAAAAAAACTGATGTGTTTAGCTGATGTTTTAATTACTGCCTTTTGTAGTCTTGCGGATAGGGATTCCTTAATCTTAGAACTAGAAGAATCTGAACATACTAGAGAAGACATAGTGGCTGCAGTTACTGATCATAAGAAAACCACTGAAATTCTTAGAAAAGAAAAGAGCGATCTGTTGACAGAAATTGCAGACCAAAGGGAAACAATAGTAAAACCATCGACTAAGTCAAAACCTGAATGTTCTGAAAGAGGAAAGGAGATAGCAAGTGAGGAATACCTTAGGCTTGTAGATGAGGTGAAAGCTTTGAGACGTAGGATAAGTGCTGAAATTGAGAAAAATGAGCTCCTCCAAGCAAATCTAGAAAAAGTAATGAATGATCTTGAAAGGCCTCTAAAGTGGACCTGGTCCTCAGTAGCTACCACTGCTTTGCTTACTAATGATAGTAAAAAAGGGCAGGGAGCAGGGTTCCAAAGGGAGAAAACCTCTCACAACCCTCACAGTAAGAGCGTCACTGTATCTGATCACTGGCCTCGTACCCAATGTGGGAACACTGGGCGCTTCAAGGAAGGTGTCCAAGCCATGAATCAATCAGTTCAGAAAGAGAAAGTGGCTGCTGAAACCGTGACCACAAAAGAGGGACCATGTTCCACTCACAAAACACGCACATTACCTGCATGGACTAAGAGAGCTCTTATTCATCCTCTTGCTTAAAAATAACTCCTAAATCTCTTGTGCAGGGAACAGTGAAAGGAAGCGGTCAACAATGGTTCATGGATAGTGGATGTTCAAAACACATGACTGGGAACACCACAGACTTTCTTTCACTAAAAGCCCTGCAAGGAGGGAGTGCATCCTTTGGTAATGGCAAAAAGGGGTACATTCTTGGAGTTGGAAAAGTTGGGAAGTCACTTACTCACTCTATTGAGAATGTGTACTATCTCAATTGGCTTAAGTACAGTCTCCTGAGTGTTTCTCAAATTTGTGATAAAGGAAACAAGGTGGAATTCTTATCCAAAATATGTACAGTCACTGACCTTGTGACCGGTGAAATAGTACTGGTGGCCAAAAGATACAAGAACATCTATGTTGTTGATTTTGAATCTTTACAGAGTGGTGATCTGAGTTGTCTGAAGGCTGTTAACGATGACACTGGACTTTGGCACAAAAGATTGGGCCATGCAAGCTTTTCTCTTCTGAACAAACTAATTTAGAAGGACCTGGTCCATGGTCTGCCTATGTCATAATTCAAGACTCAAAAGGTCTGTGATGCCTGTGCTAGAGGAAAACATGTGAAGTCCTCCTTTAAGTCAAAAAGAGATGTGAGCACCTCAAAGCCGCTCGAGCTCCTGCATATGGATCTGTGTGGACCTATGAAGGTGCAAAGTAGAGGAGGAAAGAGATACATCTTCGTGATTATGGACGACTATTCCAGATTCACATGGACTCTGCTTCTCAGAACAAAAGACGAAACTGTTGAGGTTTTTGTGGCCTTTGTGAAGAAAATCCAGGTAAAGATGGAGTCTAGAGTTGTTTGCATCAGATCAGATCATGGAACAGAATTTGACAATGTCAAATTTGATGAATTCTGCAATGAAAATGGAATCACTCACAACTTCTCAGCTCGTAGAACTCCCCAGCAAAATGGAGTAGTGGAAAGGAAGAACAGAACTCTGGAAGAAATGGCAAGAACAATGCTGATTGACAGTGGACTTCCAAAAAATTTCTGGGCCGAAGCTGTCAACACTGCCTGCTATTTAGTGAACAGGTGTATGATCAAACCACTTACGAATAAGACCCCTTATAAGTTGTTGAATGGAAGAAAACCCAAGCTGACTCATCTAAGAACATTTGGATGCAAATGCTATGATCTCAACAATGGAAAGGATCAGCTTGGTAAATTCGATGCCAAGAGTGACGAAGGAATATTCCTTGGGTACTCTTCTCAAAGCAAGGCTTACAAGATATATAACAAGCGGACTCAATGTGTTAAGGAGAGTGTCCATGTTATCTTTGATGAATCTTATCCATCATGTTAGAAGAGTAGCTGAGGAAGATCACGATGGAGAACCCTTACTTGTTCCTGGTGAAGTCATTAACATGAAAAACGGAAAGACAGATATGATGAGTCAAGTAAAGGAGCCAAATAAAGACAATGCTGCCTCATCATCAACAGAACCAAGCACCTCAATCACGACCACAGAAGCTGAAGAAAGAGTGGTTGATGCAGTTCAGGGAACTCCACTAGCACCTGAAAGAAGGATAGAGGAAAATCAGCCAAACATACTTCCCTCCTCTCAGAGTGAACCTCAGGCGTCTAACTGGAGACACCAAAGCTCTCACCCTATAGACAACATCATCACTCCTCTAGACTCTGGAGTACAAACCAGGTCAAAAGCCAGAAATTCACTTGCCTTCTCAGCGTTTCTCTCCCAGATAGAACCCAAAAACATCAAGGAAGCTTTGAAAGATGCAGACTGGATTACAGCCATGCAAGAAGAGCTGCACCAGTTTGAGAGAAACAGCGTGTGGCACCTGGTACCCAGACCCCCAGATAGAACCATTATAGGAACCAGGTGGGTGTTCAGAAACAAGCTCGATGAACATGGAATTACCACAAGAAACAAGGCAAGGCTAGTTGTCCAAGGCTACAATCAGGAGGAAGGGATTGACTATGATGAAACGTTTGCTCCAGTGGCTCGGATGGAAGCTATCAGAATTCTAATCGCTTTTGCATCTCATATGTAATTCACCTTGTTTCAAATGGATGTCAAAAGTGCATTTTTGAATGGAATCCTTAAGGAAGAAGTCTATGTGAAGCAACCCCCAGGGTTTGAATGTCATGAGCACCCTGAATATGTGTTCAAGCTGGACAAAGCTCTGTACGGGCTAAAGCAGGCTCCTCGAGCTTGGTATGAAAGATTGTCAAAATTTCTCTTAGAAAATGGTTTTAAGAGAGGGAAAATTGACAATACTCTTTTCTTAAAGAAACGAGGAAGGAACCTGCTCATTGTTCAGGTTTATGTTGATGATATCATTTTTGGGGCAACAGCTGACTTGCTGTGTGAAGAGTTTGCAAAACTTATGGGAAGTGAATTTGAAATGAGCATGATGGGAGAATTAAACTTCTTCTTGGGTATTCAAGTAAAAAAGTCCCCAAAGGGTACTTCCATTTGTCAGCAAAAATACATCAAGGAACTTTTGAAGAGGTTTGACATGGAAGCATCGAAGGTGATAGACACTCTCATTGCAACTGCCACTCGACTGGACATGGATGAAGCTGGAACTCCTGTGAATCAAACAATGTATAGAGGCATCATTGGGTCTCTTCTCTATCTCACTGCCAGTCGACCTGATATTGTTTTTAGCGTGGGGCTGTGTGCAAGGTTTCAATCAAATCCCAAGGAATCTCACTTGAAGGCTGCTAAAAGAATACTGAGATATCTCAAAGGAACGCAGGACCTGGTGCTGTATTATCCATCAGGTGACAGTTTTAATCTAATTGGGTATGCTGATGCAGACTATGCAGGTTATCTTGTGGACAGAAAAAGCACTTCTGGAATGGCTCACTTCTTAGGCTCATGTCTTATCTCTTGAGGTACAAGGAAGCAAAATTCAGTGGCTCTTTTAACAGCTGAAGCTGAATATGTAGTTGCAGCATCTTGCTGTGCTCAGCTTCTATGGATCAAGAAACAACTGGAGGATTTTGGAGTTCTCACTGAGAGTGTGCCTCTCCTATGTGACAACACCAGTGCACTCAACATGGCAAAGAATGCAGTTCAACATAAAAGAACCAAACATATTGATGTGAGGCATCATTTTCTTAGAGATAATGTGGAGAAAGGGTTGATATGCATGAAGTTCTGCAGCACAGAAGATCAAATTGCAGACATTTTCACCAAGGCACTAAGTAGGGAACAGTTTGAAAGAAACAGAGTAAAGCTAGGACTGTTGAAGCCAAATTAAGAACCTGTTTCCTCTTAGCTGGCTAGCATTCCTAAGAAATAATTAGTTCAAAGTGTTTTCTGGCCCTATCTAACTCACTTCAATACCGTTGCAGGTAGACACGCATGATAAGCATAGAAGCAGTAGATGCAGTACATGACTGATAAAAGAGGATTAATTCTTTTCAAAAAAAAGGGGCTTGAAGAAAATATTTTTCAAGAACCTGGTTCTTGTACTAAAGGTTAGTAGTTCTGTGCATCCTTTAATACACGTCTTAAAAGGTACAAAATACAACTGCCATATCATCAACTTTTGAGATCCGGCTGTCACGTCCCTTCAATTCAAAACGTTCCATCTCCCTCTGTAACATCACAATTCTCCACGCCCAACCGCCATTTCAGTACCGGTGCCTATTCTTCTCTCTTCATAATTATCCTCTCCGTTTAAAAACCCCTTCTCTTCTTCCCTTCTTAACCATAAGCCCTACTCTAAATTCACCCAACAGGAAAGGATCATCACACCACCTCTTCCAATGGCTGAGAAAACTTCCGATCTCTCTGCCTCGGTTGTAACCACCTCTAACCCGTCTATGGAACCTCTCGCTGTCACTGAGTCCTTGTCACATCTATCACCCCTATTGCTACAGTCACACCTTTCCTAGTTTCCCAACCTCTTCCCAACTCAGAAACCCTTAAAACTACTGTTCCGTTTTCTCCGTCGTTTGTTGCCCACACGAGTCAAACCCTAAGTGGAGAACAAGGTCAAAATACTGAGTTCACAAAAGGCTCCGCTATCATTGCCGTCGACTCCATGGTTGTGGAAGCACCAGTTGAAGAAGAAAAGAATGTGTTTGTGGTATCCGCTGATGGGGTATTGCATGAAGTTATTTCCCAGAAACATGAGTCACGAAGCATGGGGGAAGAAGGGACCATTATGGCGTTTGAAGGGGCTGTAGTAGCATACACTATGGGGGCCTCACATGAGGAACCTGATCCCTCTTCGGAGGATCCAAATCAGGATTCTCATCCCCAGGACAGTGTTGTTCCTGCATTCGATGTTGTGCCCCTGGAAATTCAAGCACCAGAAATGCGATCTAGTGATGAAGAAGCCCTGGACAATGCGGTCCTTGATGCATTCATAAGTAAGCGAAGGTTTGTTTCCACCCCTGAGTCTGAAATCAAGCGACCCACTACCAGGCTTCAGGTCAAAGTGGCTTATGATTCTGCACTCTAAAATAGCAAGAAAGTAGTAAGAAGAAAAGAAGAAAGTTGGTGAAGGATGGTATACCTGTAAGTGATGAAGTTATTCCTATAGTTGAGGTGGAAGAAGGAACTCCTGAGGAACCTGGTTCCCTTGTAAGGCGGTCCTCAAAAAGGGCTGAGTCTATTTCCATGGAGAAAGGGTCTACTTCTAAGTCCAAGATGAAGGAGGTAGTAAGTGATGAGGATACTCCTGTCAAGTCCAAAGGGAAAGGCAAAGTCAGTGGAGAAAAGCATAGGAAACGCAAGTCTGAAACAGTTAAAGAACCTAGTTCTAGAAAGAAAGCAAGAAGTGAGGTCTGCCTTGGCTCTGAGCGCCTAAGGCATCAGAAAGTTCTGATGGGTCGTATGTTTGACCCAACAATCTCGGAGATGGCTGNCCTAATGGAGGCAAGTTGATTTCCTAATTGTTTCTGAGTTTTTCTAACAAACGCAGAAAACATGTCAAATGCTTCATCTTTGGAGGTTAGAAATAGAACCCGGGTAAATCTAGAATAATCATCAACCAGCACCATTACATATCTCTTTCCACCTCTGCTCATGGTTCTCATTGGACCACATAGATCCATATGAACCAGTTCCAACGACTTGGACGTACTTACCATTTTCTTGGTTTTGAAGGATGACCTTACCTGCTTCCCCCTTGCACATGCCTCACAAACTTTGTCTTCCTTGAACTTGATGTTAGGTAACCCTATCACCAAGTCCTTGGAGACTAATTTGTTAAGCTGATTCAGACTTGCATGACCAAGTCGTTTGTGCCACAGGAGGGGATCATGAACCAACACACTTAAACATGTGAGTTCATTTTCTGAAAGAGTTGACAAATCTACAATGTAAATATTGTTAACTCTTTTTCCCTGCAAAACAATTTTGTCAGTGATGAGGTTAATCACAAAGCATTTGGTGGAGGTAAAAGCCACAAGGTTACCTCTGTCACACAGTTGTGACACACTTATTAGGCTATATTTCAAGCCATCTATCAGGTAGACATTCTCTATGGAATGAGAATCTGTTTAGCCTACCTTTCCAACCCCAATGATCTCACCTTTCTTTCCATTTCCAAAAGAGACATTACCTCCCTTTAAGTTCTCAAGTGAAAGGAACTGGTCCTTGTCCCCAGTCATATGTTTTGAGCAGCCACTATCCATATACCATATTTGGCTCCTCCCTTTCACTTGGACCTGCAAAAGGAAATCAGGGGTTAGTCTTAGGAACCCAAACTAGTTTAGGTCCCTTTCTATAAGCAAAAGGGTGAATCAAATTCCTTCTTGCCCATCCAGGCAGCTTATTTTTTTCTTGAACAAAAGCTTTGTTCTTTTGACTGGCTTGTTCTTTTGCCTTACATTCATATTTTTGTAATGGCCAGTCTTACCATAGTGTGTGCAGATTTTATTTTCAGGAAGTGTGAGGTACTTGCTTTTAGGATCCTATTTTGGAGCTTGAGTTCCATAGCCAAGTCCTCTTTTGTTGCTACTATGATGCTCTTGCAGCCAGGAGAGTGCATCAGAAGCCTTGTTCCACTTGCAAGTTCCGTCTAGTTCATGTTTCACCTTTCCTAGATCTTCCTTTAAGCCTTTGATGAATTCATATTTCTTATACAATTCATCTTTCATTTTTCCCAAATTTTCTTCTAGAGTGAGATATGTGTGATCAGCTTTCTTCTTTCCTGTTCCTAATTTCAGTTTTAGGTTTTCAGACCTAAGTTCTAGGACACTGTTGTCAAGTTCAAGAACTTGGTTCTTCAACTCAGCATTTTTGTTATCACTCTCATTTGCCCTAGACTCTAGACTTTTGCATTTTGCTTTTAGGATCACACATTCCCTAGACAGAACTTCCTTCTCATTGTTAATTATTTCATATTCATCAATGAAATCTAGTAATAGCTAAGCCAACTTTTCTTTAGACAAGAATTTAATCTTGTCTTTGAGATGAAGAATACTTACCTCTTGTTCATCATCCGATTCTCCAATGGCCATCAATGCTTGCTCTTCTTCAGCTTCATCTTCTGAGTCTTCATCTGAGGTTTCTCCCCAAGCAGCAACCATAGCCTTGGTTGAACCTTTGTTTCTTTTTGGTTGAACCTGTTCCTTCTTCATGTTCCTTCGTTCAGTTCTTTCTTTCTTCCACTCAATTTCCCATTGAGGGCAATTTTTGATCATGTGATCAGTCTTACCACATTTGTAGCAACCCTCATTGGTCTGTTTCTCAGGAGCTCTTGTCTTGTTGAAGGTTGTACCTCTTGAAGAACCCTTTCCTCTCATCAGGTACTTTTTAAAAGCTCTAGTGATCATAGCCATCTCATCATCTTCTAGATCTGAACCTTCAGCAATTCTGAGAGCTAAGCTTCTCTCCTTCTTGGGTGTATCCATCTTCATGGTTTGCCTTCTCATTTCATAAGCAGTCAGATTTCCAATCAGTTCATCCAGTCTGAGAGTAGCAATATTCTTGGATTCCTAAATAGCAGTGATTTTGCTTTCCCATGTGACTGGCAGAACCCTTGTCAGAATTTTCTCAACCTTGTCTTCTTCAAGAATAACCCTTCCAAGAGACTTAAGTTCATTTGTTAGTGTAGTGAACCTAGTAGACATCTCCTGGATAGTTTCTCCTTCCTTCATAGTAAAATTCTCATATTGAGAATACAGCAATGTTCCTATTGATCTTTTCAGTTGAGGTGTTCCTTCATGGGCCCGTTGCAAAGTGTCCCATATCTCCTTAGCAGTAGTACAGCTTTGGATCCTACTGTACTCATCTGGACCTAGTCCACACACCAGCCATTTCTTAGCCTTAGAATTTTTCTCCCACTTTCTCAGATCTTCAGCAGTACAGTCAGCCCTTGTCTTTGGCACATCAACTCCTTCAGCATTCTTCTTTGTGGTTGCTAGGGGACCATCAGTGACTATGTCCCAAAGTTCATAGTCTTCCCCTATGATGTGATCTATCATCCTATTCTTCCACCAAGAGTAGTACTGACCATTGAAAAGTGGAGGTCTAGCAGTGGATTGCCCTTTCCATTTCCCAGGTGGTGCACTCATGTTGATCTTTTCCTAATGTGTTAGCCTCTTCAAGGATAACCTGCTCTGATACCAATTGATGTTCTAAACGTCACTAACACACAAGAGGGGGGTGATTTGTGTGGTACCCAATTTTCGCTCTAGTTTAACCTGGTTCATCTAGGTGTACTTACTACTACTGTTTGCGGAATTAAAAGTGCATAAAATAAAACTCAGAGATTTTTACGTGGAAAACACCTGGCTCAAAAGGTGAAAAAACCACGACCTACTACTCAGTAGGATTTTCCCAAACTTCCACTAAAATCACTGAGCCAAAAACAGCATTTACAAAACTCTTGTAAACCTAAGGATTAAACTCTAATCCCTGTGTGGCACAGAGCCTCAACTGCTGCGACACTTTCAAGTTAACTCTAACTTGAATACTCAAAGTACCTAATACAATTGCTTCTATTAAAGCTGAAAGGTACAATATGAAACACCTACTACAATTGAACTAGAATAAGAATAAACACAATAGAATTGGTTCTTCAATCTGGTTGATGTAGCTTCAGGAATGCACACTTGAATCACACATAAATTGCTTGCAAAATTGCCTAGCTATTTTGCTCTAAATTTTAGTTTAACTTATCCATATGTGCAACACATGTAAAAGAGAACAATCATTGTTATTTAATGAGTTAGTAATCAGAGTTTGATTGAGACTCAATTGCTGATTCTTTGTCGAATTTGAGTCCTACAACAATACAAACTCCAACCCTTATCCTTGATCCGGATTAAGTTCTTTTCACATTAGGAGACTTCATCTCCTCATCCTTTATGCAATCTTTTCGATCAATTCAGAAAGGTCATGTTCAAGTTATTGAAATTCCAATCAATACCCAATGGCCCCGCAAAATTCCTCCATATCTTCCTTGCAAGTTCACCTTGGCAGAATATGTGGTTGGTGTCTTCCAGATCAGTTCGACTATTGGTAGAGTTACAGCAATAGTATTGGGGAGTTAGAGCAATTCCAAGCCTGGCCACACTCTTGTCAGTGCAGAGTTTGTTACCAACTTCTCTCCATAGGAGGAAAGACATCTTGAAAGGAATGTCCTTAGTCCATAAGTTCTTATAGAGAGGATTGTGGTCTTTTCTTTACCTAATAGCATTCCAGGTGGAGCTTATGGTAAATTTTTTCCTGATTTGAAAAGTCTCCAGTAGGCTTTATCATAGCAATTGTTTTCTAATTCAATGCCTAAGAATAATAGATGAGATTTGGTGCCTTCATTTGGTTGAATGGTGAGGGAATTCCAGTTCCAGGTATTGTTCTGAAGAATCTCATTCAGTTTGATGTTTGGTAATGGGACCTCATGGGTAGTAGTCTTATACAGAGGACCTAATGGGCACCAGTTATCAAACCAGAAGGAGACATATCCTTTTCCAATGTTCCAGACAATATTGAGCTCCATTTCTTCTTTCATGTCACATATGGCTTTCCAATTTTGCGAGTTCACCTTATTCCACATAATGGTAATAGGGTGATTCGACTCACAGTACTTAGCAATCATGAAAGATCCCCATAGCGAGTTTGAAGTTCTCAGATTCCACCACTGCTTTGCTCTAAAGGCCTTACAGGTATCACTGAGCCTCCTAAAATTAGCTCCTCCTTCATCATAAGGATAGCACAAAGTTTTCCATGCAGCCCAGTGATACTTTCCTCCACTATCTTTTTCGGACTAGAAGAATCTTGCTACAAATTTTTCAATGAGCTCTATAGTTTCTTTTGGTGGGTTTACAGCGGCCAAGAGGTGAATAGGGAGGGCCAGGAGAACATGTCTAATGAGAATTGCTCTTCCTCCAGTTGAGAAGGATTAGTTAATTTTTGAAGAAAATGCGAAAAGAGTAGAAGAGATGCAAATGCACTCCAAATAATTCCGATTTATTATAATGTAAATAAAAATGAAGGATGCATGTTAAGCATTATATTGTTGGTCCATTTTATTGAGGTTCACTTATGTCGTTGAGAATAAAATATGAAACCAAATGATGACAATTGACAAGAGTAAGTCAAGCATAGAAAAGTGAAAACGCGTATAAAACTCGAAAATCTCATGTTAAAATGATCAATTCTTTTAAAAAATTAAACGAAGAAAAATAATCCAAATAAAAGGAAAAAATCGTCAATTGGATTTTAATGCAAAGAACTAGATTCAGAGAGAAAATCATTAAAAAGAGTGTATGTAAAGAGTGAATGGTCGTATCTCATCAGTACTAAGAATAAATTTACTCGCGCTAAATATTTAGTTAAGTTTCAGTTGAACAACTTGGATTTTGACTTGACTCGACTAATTTTGACTTAACTCATTTTTACTCAAATAAATTAATTTTATGTGGTTCTGATCATTAGCTTACTGATCGACCTGTTTTAAATTCATCTGTACTTAATTAAAATTATTTATTTAACACCCTTAATTAATTACACAATGACAAATCTAACAACCAAAATTTTAACCAAACGAACACTAGTACAAAAAATACTAGTAGTCTGTCACCGTTTTATTTTTTTAATTACTCTATTTTACATTTTACTTTCTTAATATACGTTAAGAATTGACGAAATCTATACGACTCCTATTACTATACATAAAAATATTCTCGTTTTTTAAGAATTAGTATTAAATTTCAAAAGAATTAAACAGCCTAATGGACATCGTTAATNCAGGTGGTCTGAGCCATCGCACTGTGATACTGCTTGTCTGTTGGATCTGTGCATCACAAGCTGCGTATAAGCTGCTCCAGTTGCCTCCAATGTGTGCTCTAGTAAACTGTTTCTTGACCATCTGCAAAATAAAAGAAGTGATATTAGAACAGGTTCTATACATTGAGGGTCTAGTCCCTTCATATTTGTTGCCACATCTTGATCTCCAAAGTTCCCAACAAATAATAGGTGGGAGGTTTTTGGTGATGTATCTCGAGATTGGATTGGGTGATTTGTGATTCCACCAGGTTAGAAGGGTCATGTTCAAGTTATTGAAATTCCAATCAATACCCAATGGCCCCGCAAAATTCCTCCATATCTTCCTTGCAAGTTCACCTTGGCAGAATATGTGGTTGGTGTCTTCCAGATCAGTTCGACTATTGGTAGAGTTACAGCAATAGTATTGGGGAGTTAGAGCAATTCCAAGCCTGGCCACACTCTTGTCAGTGCAGAGTTTGTTACCAACTTCTCTCCATAGGAGGAAAGACATCTTGAAAGGAATGTCCTTAGTCCATAAGTTCTTATAGAGAGGATTGTGGTCTTTTCTTTACCTAATAGCATTCCAGGTGGAGCTTATGGTAAATTTTTTCCTGATTTGAAAAGTCTCCAGTAGGCTTTATCATAGCAATTGTTTTCTAATTCAA
>NW_017679528.1:0-16520 GCF_001879085.1 Nicotiana attenuata
CAACATTCCTTTAAACCTGCCTCATGTCTCATGTAGTGTCTCCATTGGTTTCTGTTTGAAACTTACGATCTCATCAATTTGTTGAGCAGTTTTGTTGGGCGGGTGGAACTTGTTGTGAAATTGCTTGACTAACTCATCCCAAGTTTCTATAGAGTTTATGGGGAGCGAGTTTAGCCAAACCTGAGCAGCTCCTGTCACCGAGAATGGAAACAATAATAGCCTGATTGCTTCCGGAGTCACGTTGGGTTGCCTTTGAGTTTTGCATATAGACAGAAAGTTCTTCAAGTGCTGCTGAGGATCTTCTGTTTGTGTCCCAGAAAAGAGTCCCTTGTTTTGCAACAAGTGTAGCATGTTATTTGTGATCTGGAACGATTCAGCTTGTATTGTGGGCACAACAATGGCAGTGGCCAGATTGTCAGCTGTGGGTTGTGCCCAGTCACATAGTGCACCCTCAGGCACAGGAGGTGCCACTTCTCTGGCATTTAAGCCAACTTGCTCATTCCTGACGTTTCCGTTGGGATCATTTACGTCTCCCATGTCAATTTCGAATTTGTGTATTTGCTGGGATTGTTGAAGTCTTTTATTGGCACGATTCAATGTCCGAAATGTTTTCTCGGGATCTGAGAGTCCTTCAAGTAATTCTCCAGTCCTCGTAGAATTTCTAGGCATACACCTGTGCAACCAGATCAACAACCGTCAAAATTTCAATGGAAAATTGGGTAGAGAGAAAACTGACCACACTAAGAATTTTTGTATTTCTATCAATGGTAATTGATAATTCCGTTAACTCCCCGGCAACGGCGCCAAAATTTGATCACGCCCAACTATGCCCTCTAAAAAGGACTCTGCGGACGTTGCAAATATAACCCAAGTATTACGCCCAGGGTCGAATCCACAGAGAGTTAACCTATCAATCACTATCTTTAGACCCACTAAACTCTTCAGAACCAGTTTCCCAGATGTTTGAATCACAGTTGAAGGTCACTTTACTACTACGATTGCAAGTAAATTAAACAGCTGTAAATTAAAATGCTAAGGTTGTAAACAATGATGAGAAGAAGCTAAGGCAATGATTTCCCCTATTGAAGGAGTCCCTTCTGTTTATGCTCATACAAATTTACCAACACATCTCTATCAATCATGAACGCTCATCTTACCGTAAATCTCTCCCGAGTAATCACAGTAATATACTAATTGCACTCTCCCGAGATACACTAGCTTACTTTATTTTGCACAATTCACTTTAGATTACACCCAAGGCTTCGTCATCCCTAATCCCGCCTTTAAACCCGCAATTATAGATTCCTCTTATACTTTGGGAGTAGTGTTGTTCAACAATAACCTAAATATGCACTCTTTTCCAAGTTATGCATACTAAATAGGCACAACTAATTGAGGATCCTGTCAATTAACTACAACAAGCACAAAGTTGAACAAATAGAGATTGAAACTAGCAATTTTTATTCACATAAACAAGATGTTCATTCCCCAATAGGTTCCATCAAAGACTTAGACAAATGATTTAGCTACTCATGGCTATGGGAAAACAAACTAAGATAGAATTCATCATAACTAGCAATAAAAATCAAAGAAAAGAAGAAAGATGTTTTGGGTGATCTCTCACAATTGTTTTTCCTTGCCAAGATACTCTAAAATTCAATACATGCCTCTCTTGGGTGAAGTCTTGTATTTAAAATAGGGTTTAGGTCTAAAAATCCCATGTTTTACACTTTAGTCCCTCAAGTTTTCTGCTTCCGCCGCGGTTCTGCCGCGGTCGCGATCAAACCGCGGTCAACCCAGTTCTCTGAATCTTCAGGCCTGTTTTGCGTGGTTTACTTGGGGAATTTCACAATTGGCCTCTTTTTCTTCATTTTTGACTCCAAAAGTACTCCCTAGCCTTCCCTGGTCATATATCACCTGCAAATCATGAAAAGCACTAATAAGAGCATTTTGTTATCACTTTTATCATCAAAACTATACAAGAAGGTGATTATTTAAGGCGTGATTATAGTTAAATTCACCTATTATCAGTTAACTACCAAGACATCTAGGATTGTCTCATTTCTTTCTATTCTAGATCGTTCCATGAAGCTTAGAGCAATAAACCTTCTCTTCCTATCGAATTCCAAACGAATTGGATGACCAAGCGACGCGCAGGAGAAACCTAAGGTCCTAGAGAGGATAATTGCTCATTGGGGGTATAATTATGGAGTACAGGTTTGTAAATATGAGACTTGAGAGGATGTTAAAAGTGGGATGCAATGGATAGTAGTACATATTAGAGCATAACCTTATCAGAAATTACAAAAGCAGTTATCATGTCTTATGGTTATCAGTTTTCCTCAGTTACCAGTTATACAGTCTTTCAGTTAGCAAGTTTATGGTTATTCAGTATTCAGTTATATGTTTACCAAATATCCAATTTTTAGTATTGGTGACTTGTGAGTATACAGTGATGCATATGGGTTCTCAAAGAAAATATAAGTAACAGTATAGCGAAACCTTCACATATTTTAGGTCTAGATTAAGACCAAGACTCACCGGATGGCGCATGGAGTGATTTATCAGATTATGGTATACTTTGAAGGATAAGTTTGTGCATGGTAGTGTATTCGTATGTGTTTTATCTCCTAGAACAACTTCATTTAATTATTGGAAATGTAGCCACAAGTTGGATGATGATAGTTTAGATGTCAGACCCTAACATTGGTCACTATAGTTTTGGACAGAAAAGAGCCTGAGGGTAAAATACCTAGGAGTCAGAAACGTTTGTTATTACCAAAGATGTGATTTCGTACAACTCATGCAAATGACTAGAAGATATGATGTATGCAATGAGAACCATGAGCAACCAATAGTGAATTTCAGGGAACAATTTTAAGTTGTTCATATTTATTCAAATCAAAACTAGAAGTACCACGTTAGTAAGCTACTATAAGAAGCAACTATTGATGTAAGATAAAAGATATGTCAGTTCCCCCTTAGGTTATGTAACTAAGTGATTACTACAGATGTTTATAATTTGATATGATTTTGAAGTATATAGAAAGCTAGGGGTTAGATATTCCAATTTTGTTTAAGACATATGAAATTTCCCTAAGTGTGATCCATGTACATAGTTCAAAAAGAATGATAGTGTGCGACAAAAGAATATGGTCAGATGATGAGGGAAGTTAGGAGTAACCTTATGCTTCACTTTAGTTATTCAAAGCAGGAGAAAAGAATATGATGCTAGTAGGTGGTTAGTAAAAGAATAATAAATAAGTTTTGAGTTGATACAGCGAATTAGCACTTTCAGCAGAGCTAGTAGAGGTACAATTTGATTTACTTAGCCAAGTTAACTCTAGTGAGTGGATGACAGTTTGAAATACTGAACGTGTGTTAGAACCCAAAGAGTTTAAGTTAAATCGGAAGTACAGTGATAGTGGAAAAAACAATCAGCTAGCAATAAGAGAGCAAACTATAGAAGAATAGCCTTTAGGAATTATCAAATTTTGGTTTCTCCAAGATTGACAGTGTAAGCAGAGTTAAATTATTAAGATTGTGTATGATAGTTGTGAATACATTAGCTTTCCGTTATGTGAATAATTTAGTTTTTTCTAGAAAAAAAAAGATTTCTCAGAAGTAAGTTGGAGGATGAGTCGTCATTGACGTAGAGTGGAAAGAATTACAGACAATAAGGAAAGCTATTTGGATCCCAACAAAAAAAGAAGGATCTGCAAGTATAAGACCTTTGGTCTAAGGGGTGATGTGAAAACCATCAGTAAGTCCAGATGGAGATCTCAAACTCGAATAGTTAGCATGGGATACGAAAAAGTAAATCAGTTCGGTAATGAGGAAAAATTGTATAATTACCACAGGGATTATGTCTAGCATGTGTAAGAAACACAAAGTGAGTAGATTGATCACCGAGCTTAGTTATTGATGATAAAGTGATCACAAAAAGCTATAAAATCATGCCTATTTATGTGTTATGAGGGTAGTGCCATTGCACGGGACTCTAAAATTTAGAGTACATGTCAAAGACTTAGTTCACAATAATACTATAAGTGTTTTCAGGAAGTGCTTAAGAAGATAAAGTGTGGGAAGTATAACTCGTGATTGAGGTAGATAAGAGAACTCTGGTGAAAGAAGTTCACCAGCCAAGATAGGAGTTCGACTTCGGACTTCGAAGATTACGAAGTTTTTGTCTAGAACAGGACTTGTTCCCCCTTAATAGCCAAAGAGAAGGGGAAACAATTTGATGATCCCTGCGTGTTGCAGTTGAAAGAGGAGATTCACAAGTATAAGACGATGGCTTTTGAATAAGGGGGAGATGATGGTACTTTGAGGTACCAAGACAGATTGTGTGTTCCAGACATAGATGGACTTAAAGAGGGAAAATCATGTTAGAAGCCCATAATTCCAGGTATTCTTTCCATCCAGGTTCCACAAATATGCATCATGACCAAGGAGATGTATTGGTTGAACGACATGAAAAAGAACGTCGCAGACTTTGTGGCCAATTGTCCGAATTGTCAGGAAGTGGAAGTCGAGCAGCAGAAAGCCTAGTGTTTTATCACAAAATACACATATTTTGAGTGGACATGGTAAATATGAAATTTGTAACAGGATTATCTTGCTCATTTTAAAAGCATGATTTGATTGGATGATTGTAAATCGCTTACCAATTCAACACACTTCTTATTAGTAAAAACTACAGACTCAGCAGGAGATTATACCAAGTTGTACATTTAGGAAATCGTCTGATTGCATGGGACTCCGTTGTCTGTCATTTCGAACGGTGGTGCTCAGTTTAAAATGAACTTTTAGAAGTTCTTTCAGAAATGATTAGGCATAAGTTTTTCATCCTCAGAAAGATGGCCAGGCACAACGCAATATTCAAACAGTTGAGGATATATCCTTGATGTTAAAAGTAATTGGGATGATCACATACCTCTCATTGACCTTGCTAATAATAACCTACCATTCTAGTATCAAGATGGCATGTGCGAGACTCTGTATGAGCGAAGGTGTAGATTGCCAATTGGCGGGTCCAAAGTTGGTGAAGCACAGTTGTTGGGACCAAATTTGGTCTATCAAACTATAGAGAAAGTTAAGTTGATTCAAGAGCGTTTGAAGACGACTGAGAATCGCCAAAAATCCTATTCGAGCGTGCGGCATAGAGACCTAGAGTTTCAAGTTGATGGTTGGGTGTTTCTGAAAGTTTCGCTTATGGAAAGCGTTATGAGATTTGGGAAGAAGGGGAAGCATAGTCCCTGCTATATTGGGCCATATAGATTCTTGCGAAGGATCGGTCAATTAGCTTATGAGTTGGAGTTGCCACCAGAATTTGCGGTGGTACAACCAGTATTTCACGTATCCTGCTATAACATTCAAGTTTCTAGTACTTAGTTACTCATGTCAGTTCAGTACTCAGATAGTCATGCCAGTTCAGTACTCAGATATTCATGTCAGCTTAGTACTCAAATATTGATATAAGTTTAGTACTCAGATATTGATGTTAGTTCAATACTCAATTATTTGTGCCGGTTCAATATTCATATATCCATGTTAGTTTAGTATTTATGTATCCATGGAAGACCAATATTCAGTCAATGCAGTAGTCATTCAGTTCAGCATCTCAACAGTTCAGTAATCATGTATTCATTCAGTTTAGTATGCAAGTGTTAATGAAAGTTCATGTTTTTACCAGACCCGTTTAAGGTCCGGAGTTAGCAGAAGTTACAGTCAGGACAATCATTCAAGGACAAATGATCCCAAGGGGGAGATAATGTAACACCCCGTACATTCGGACTAGGTGTGGATATATTATATGGGTATTAATTTAATATTTTAGACATATGAAGTCCTAGAGGGAGGATTATTGGTGAAAATAGTTGTTTCAGAATTAAGATGGAGAGTGAGGTGCATAAGAATCAACAAAATCGACTAAGTTTACAAAAAGGTCCGTCTTCCAGTAGCGGTTACTGAAAATGTGTAAGGAATTTGGGAAAAATCAAAAGATCAAAGTTGTAGGCCTTTGAAATAGCTTTCCAACGATATATTATGGAGTCCGAACGGATCTATGTGTAAAAAATTATATGCGTTTTACAGAATAATGCGCAATATGCGCGCCCAGTGCGCACTTTTGGCAGTGTTATTGCCATTTTGCGTGGTTAGGTGCGTGGTCAGGCATTCAGCTGCGCAGGAGCACACTTGGGGGATCATTTTAAAGCCCTACTTCGTCCCCCACACCCCCAAATCACAAAAACTTGCTCTAGAAAGGGGAGCTCCCAAAAACCTAACTCCTTAAGGGTCCTTCCACCATCCAAGGTAAGTTCTAATGGTAATTCTAAGTTAATTCAATTTCCCAACATCTTATTAATTTGGGTAAACCCTCCATATCATTAGATATTCGATTGGGACATCATTGTTGAAAGAAGGAACCCTAGAACTCGAATTCAAGGGGATTGAACTTCAAAAAGGTAATGTCTTCACCCTCCAATTGATTCTAGCATTGAATTAATGATTATTGACTCTAGTTCATTAGATATGAGTTGATGGGTTTGATAGAAAAACATGAACGGTTATACGCTTGGGGTGTTGATTGTTGATTATTGGTTAAGTGTGTTGTTTACTGTGATGACCCAAAAGGTCATCACTTGTTTTTAAAATGAATTCTACGTTTCAAGGCCATAAAAACCTCTTTTAGCTTCACCTTGATTTGCGTGCGCAGTCCGGGCACGTAGCCGAAAAGCTATTATCTGAAAAATCTGTGAAAATATTAAAATTTTTGCTTAAAAATGCATTTAAGTTGACTTCGGTAAACATTTTAGGTAAACGGACCCGGACCAGTGATTTGACGGTCCCGGAGGGTCCGTGGAAAAATATGGGACTTGGGCGTATGCCCGGATCGAATTCCGAGGTCCCAAGTCCGAGAAATGAATTTTTAGAAGAAATTGTTTTCTGAAAAATATAAAGGTTTTTGAAAGTGAAATGTTATGTGAAACCTGTGGTGTCGGGCCCGTATTATGGTTCCGGAGCCCGGTACAGGTTGAATATGATTTATATGTGTTGTCGGTAAAGTTTGGTAAGAAACGGGATCCATTTGACGTGATTCGGACCTTAAATGCAAAAATTGATGCTTAAAGAAGTTTTGAGAAATTTCATTGATTTTGAGGTTTAATTCGTTATTTAAGAGGTTATTTTGGCGATTTGATCGCATGGATAAGTTCATATGATGTTTTTGAGTTAGTACGTATGTTTGGTTTGGAGCCCCGAGGGCTCGGGTGAGTTTCGGATGTGTTTCGGAAGGTTTTGAACTCATAAAAAGTTGCAGGTTTTTGCTGTTCAGTGCCCAGGGATTTTATTCTTCGCGTTCGCGTGGGCCCACTCGCGAACGCGTAAGGCAAATCTCCCGGGTGCCAAATTTCTTCTTCGCGAACGCGAAGCTGGTGACGCAAACGCAAGGCTAAAGAGGGGATACCCTTCGCGAACGCGACCAAGCACTCGCGAACTCGTAAGGTAAAGGCCTGGGGGAGGGGTTCACATATTTACACTACGCGAACGCGGCCACTGGCTCGCGAACGCGAAGGCTCGAGGGGTCAAAGCTCCACGAACGCGAGCCCTTTATCACGAACGCGAAGGTCTGTCAGGCCTAACTCATTACGAGCGCGATGATCCTATCGCGAACGCGTAGACCAAATTCGCCCAGTTATTTTTAAGTTCAAAAACAGAATACATTATGGGAATTCCACCATTTTTCATAAACTTCATCTTCTCCACACCTCTTGGGCGATTTTGAAGAGGAACTTCACCATAGCTTCATAGGTATGTAATCCTAAGCTCATTTTCTTCCATTTTTATCAACACCCACTAGATTTTTAGACCTAAAACATGAGATTAAGGGTAGAGAATTAGGGATTTGGATAGAGTTAGGGCTTTTTGATTATTTGGGAATTTGACCTCATTTTGGGGTCGGATTTCAAAATAAATTATATATTCGGGCTCGTGGGTGAATGGGTGATCGGGTTTTGGTCCGAACCTCGTGTTTTGACCAAGCGGGCAAAGGGTCAATTTTTGGGTTTTTGGAAAGAATGATTGCAAAGTTATAATTAAGCATTGGAATTGGATTGTTTGATGTCTATTGATGTTATTAAGTCGATTATGTCTAGATACGATTGATTTGGAGCCAAATTCGAAAGGGAAAGCGGTGTTTGAGGCTTGAGTTGGCCGTGGAAGTTCGAGGTAAGTGTTCGGTCTAACCTTAGCTTGAGGTATTAGGAGTTGTGTCCTATTTTCTATTTGCTTCTTGTTGAGTACGACGTATAGGCATGGTGACGAGTATCTATATGTTGGTGTCGAGCATGACCGTGAGTCTTAAATTGTGAATTATTGTGTTCTTAAATAATACTACGGATGCTTAAATTGATGATTCTCGGTATTGAGCAAGGATTTAGATTGTTCTCGTGGAAATTACTTATGATTGAGATTGTATTAGCTGAGGTATTTAGATGTTGGAATGAGATTGGTTATAGCTGTTTCTCCCTTGCCGGGACGTATTTACTTATACTGTCGTTTCCCTTGCCGGGATAGTGTAGTTCTTTATTGATCCCTTGCCGGGACTCTTGTTAAGATTGTTGTCGACGTTATATTTGGATCGGGTTGCGCGTCGCAACGTTGTTATATTTGGATCGGGTTGCGCGCCGCAACATTGTTATATTTGGATCGGGTTGCACGCCGCAACAATGATAGGGATCGGGTTGCGCGCTGCAACAGTGTTATTACTGACTGATATAGATCTTAAACTGTTCTCTTATATTTCTCTTTAATTATTGCTGGACTTGATATTTCCCCCGCAGCATGTATCCCCCTTCCATCTTTATTTGTTTATTTCCTGTTTTATTTTTCCGCTGTATATTATATAACTACACAGGTTTATCTGGGGTCTGGTCCTAGCCTCGTCACTACCTCGCCGGGGTTAGGCCAGACACTTACCAGCACATGGGGTCGGTTGTGCTGATGCTACACTCTGCACTATGTGCAGATCCTAGAGCAGCTTTTGGACAGTAGCACTTGGGAAGGCTGCCTTCAGTCCAGATAGAGATCCCGAGGTAGATCTGCAGGCGTCCGCAGGCCCGGCGTTCTCTTCTATCTTATTATGTGTTCTGTTTTCACTTGTTTCCGAGACAGACTGTATTTCCTTTTCAGACACTTGTATGTAGTACTCATAGACAGTCCGTGATATTGTGACACCAGATTCCTGGTAGCGGAGTATATTGGCATTGTAGTACTGGCTTTGGTTATCTTTATCTGCTTAAGTCTTCCGCTTGTTCTGTTCATCGTTAATATTTAAATGTTGATTACTTGTTGATTCACGTTGTTAAAAAGGGTTAAAATGAAAGAGTTAGTGATTTCTATATTTCGCGGCTTGCCTAGCTTTTACGAGTAGGCGCCATCACGACTCCCGAGGGTGGGAAATCCGGATCGTGACAAGTTGGTATCAGAGCTCTAGGTTATATAGGTCTCACAATTCACGGACAAGCTTAGTAGAGTCTGTGGGATCGGTACGGAGACGTCTGTATTTATCCCCCAAAGGCTACAGAGTTAGGAAAAACTTCACATTTATTCTTTCTTGTCGTGCAGTTGGGTTTCTCAATGCTAATTGAATTTCTACTCTGTTCTTTCGCAGATGGCGAGAACACGCGCTTCCTTATCCACCGATCAGCAGCCGAGCCCCTAGCAGCAGCTCCCACGAGGGGCAGTGGGCGAGGGCGAGGCCTTGCTAGCGGCCGAGGCAGGGGCAAAGCTCAGCCTAGAGCAGTAGCACCAACGGCGGAGCCTCAGGTTGACTTTGATGATGAGGTTCCGACACAGACAGTTCCGGTGGGCCCAGCTCAGGTCCCAGAGGGGTTTATTGCTACCTTAGTACTCCAGGATGCTCTGGTTCGTCTAGTGGGCCTTATGGAGAGTGTCACTCGGGCAGGCTTGCTTCCTGTAGCACCAGCCGTCTCTCAGGCTGGAGGAGGAGCCCAAACTCCTGCTACTCGCACTCCGGAGCAGATGGCTCCCCAGTTTCAGACTCCAGCAGCTCAACCAGTTGGAGTAGTTCAGCCGGGTGTGGTAGCTCAGACCAGTGATGGAGCAGCTATGTCTGCCGATGCTTTGTGGAGATTGGATAGGTTCACCAAGCTCTTCACTACTACTTTCAGCAGTGCATCTTCTGAGGATCCCCAGGATTATCTAGATAGCTGTCATGAGGTTCTCAGGAACATGGGGATAGTTGAGACCAATGGGGTGGATTTTGCTACTTTTCGCTTATGTGGATCTGCCATGACTTGGTGGAGAGATTATTGCTTAGCTAGACCAGCCGGATCACCAGCTTTGACTTGGGAGCAGTTTACTCAGCTATTTCTGGAAAAGTTTCTCCCTATCACTCAGAGAGAGGCCTATCGGAGGCAGTTTGAGCGTCTCCAGCAGGGTTCTATGACCGTTACTCAGTATGAGACCAGATTTATCAACTTGGCTCGCCATGCTCTTATCATACTTCCCACCGAGAGAGAGAGGGTGAGGAGGTTCATTGAGGGGCTTATTCAGCCGATTCGACTTCAGATGGCTAGGGAGACTGGGAGTGAGATTACTTTCCAGGAGGCGGCCAATGTGGCCAGGAGAGTGGAGATGGTTCTATTGCAGGGAGGTGGTCATGGGTCGGACAAGAGGCCCCGTCATTCAGGCAGATTCAGTGGTGCCTCGTCTGGATGCAGGGATTCGTATGGTAGAGGCCATCCTCCTAGCCCTTTCAGTCAGCACTTCAGGTTTCTCACGGCGCTTCAGGTGGTCGTGGTTCTCATATGCAGTATTCTGATCAGCAGCCCTACAGTGCACCACCAACTCCTATCAGTTCACCACCGCTCCAGAGTTTTCGGGGTGGTCATTCAGGTCGCCAGGGTCAGTCTCAGTTTCCTCAGCCGCAGCACTCCGGTGGATGCTATGAGTGTGGTGAGTATGGTCATATCCGGAGGGGTTGTCCGAGATTGGTGGGTATTCAGTCGCAGCAGCAGGGTTCCCGTGCTATGGTTCAGGCACCACATGTTCCACAGCCCGCCCAGCCAGCTAGAGGTGGGGGTAGAGGTGTTAGAGGTGGAGGTAGATGTGCTAGAGGTGGAGCTCAGACCGCTAGAGGTGGAGGCCAGCCAGCTGCAGGCCGTCCAAGAGATGTAGTCCAGGGTGGTGGGGCCCATCCCCGATGTTATGCTCTTCCAGCCAGGCCTGAGGCTGAGGCTTCTGATGCAGTTATCACAGGTACTGTTCTGGTTTGTGGCAGAGATGCTTCAGTTTTATTTGATCCAGGGTCTACCTACTCCTATGTGTCATCTTATTTTGCACCGTATCTTGTCATGCCTAGTGATTCCTTGAGTGCCCCTGTATATGTGTCTACACCAGTGGGTGATTCTATTGTGGTAGATCGAGTCCATCGTTCTTGTATTGTGGTGATCGGGGGTCTTGAGACTCGTGTAGATTTGTTGCTTTTGGACATGGTTGATTTTGATGTTATATTGGGGATGGACTGGTTATCACCTTACCACGTTATCTTGGACTATCATGCCAAGACTGTGACCTTAGCCTTACCGGGTTTACCTCGTTTAGAGTGGAGAGGGACTCCTGGTCATTCTACCCGTAGTGTTATCTCTTATGTGAAGGCTCGGCGTATGGTCGAGAAGGGGTGTTTGGCCTATTTGGCTTATGTTCACGATTCTAGTGTTGAGGTCCCTTATATTGATTCTGTGCCCGTTGTTCGGGAGTTTCCTGAGGTATTTCCTTCAGACCTGCCGGGCAAGCCACCTGACAGGGATATTGATTTCTTCATTGATTTGGCTTCGGGCACTCAACCCATTTCTATACCGCCGTATCGTATGGCCCCGCCTGAATTGAAAGAGTTGAAGGAGCAGTTGCAAGACTTGCTTGAGAAGAGTTTCATTAGACCCTGTGTTTCACCTTGGGGTACGCCGGTGTTGTTTGTCAAGAAAAAGGATGGATCGATGCGGATGTGTATTGATTACCGACAATTGAACAAGGTTATGATCAAGAATAAGTATCCGCTGCCGAGGATTGATGATTTGTTTGATCAGCTTCAGGGTGCCAAGGTATTTTCAAATATTAACTTGAGATCTGGCTATCATCAGTTGAGGATTAGGGCATTCGATGTCCCTAAGACAGCTTTCCGCACTTGGTATGAGCATTATGAGTTCTTGATGATGTCATTCGGGTTGACAAATGCCCTAGCAGCTTTTATGGATTTGATGAACCGAGTGTTCAGGACTTATCTGGATTCGTTCGTGATAGTCTTCATCGACGATATTTTGATATATTCCCACAGCCGGGAGGAGCACGAGCAGCACCTTTGAGTGGTTCTTCAGACTCCGAGGGATAGTCAGTTGTATGCTAAGTATTCGAAGTGTGAGTTCTGGTTGAGTTCAGTTGCATTCCTGGGTCATATTATGTCAGCAGAGGGTATTCAGGTTGATCCGAAGAAGATTAAGGCAGTCAAGAACTGACCTAGACCAGCATCAGCTATAGAGATTCGGAGTTTCTTGGGGTTGGCAGGCTACTATCGTCGGTTTGTGGAGGGGTTTTCATCAATCGCAGCCCCGATGACCAGGTTGACCCAGAAGGGTGCCCAGTTCAGATGGTCGGACGAGTGTGAGGCGAGCTTTCAGAAGCTCAAGACAGCTTTGACTACGGCGCCGGTATTGGTTTTGCCCACAGGTTCAAGGCCATATACAGTTTATTGTGATGCATCTCGCATTGGGCTTGGTGCAGTGTTGATGCAGGATGGCAAGGTCATTGCTTATGCTTTACGGCAGTTGAAGATTCATGAGAACAACTAGCCGGTTAGTGATTTGGAGTTAGCATCCATTGTTCACGCGTTGAAGATTTGGAGGCATTATCTGTATGGCTTGGCGTGTGAGGTGTTCACGGATCACAAGAGTCTGCAATATTTGTTCAAGCAGAAGGATTTAAAATTGAGGCAGAGAAGGTGGTTGGAGTTGTTGAAAAACTATGATATCACCATTTTATATCATCCGGGAAAGGCCAATGTGGTGGCCGATGCTTTGAGTAGGAAGTCAGCCAGTATGGGCAATCTTGCTTATATTCCGGTCGGTGAGAGACCCCTTGCTTTGGATGTTCAGGCTTTGGCCAATTAGTTTGTGAGGCTGGATGTTTTCGAGCCCAGTCGTGTGTTAGCTTGCACGGTCGCTTGTTCTTCTTTATTAGAGCGTATCCGTGATCGGCAGTATGATGATCCCCATTTGTGTGTCCTTAGAGGCACGGTGCAGCACAGAGATGCCAAGCAGGTTACCTTAGGTGATGATGGAGTTTTGAGATTGCACGGTCGAGTTTGTGTGCCTAATATGGATGGACTTCGAGAGTTGATTTTAGAGGATGCCCATAGCTCCCGGTACTCTATTCATCCGGGCGCCGCAAAGATGTATCAGGATTTTCGGGAGCATTATTGGTGGCGGAGAATAAAGAAGGATATCGTTGCATATTTGGCTCGGTGTTTGAATTGTCAGCAGTTTAAATACGAGCATCAGAGGCCTGGTGGTTTGTTCCAGAAGATCGAGATCCTTGAGTGGAAGTGGGAGCGTATTACTATGGACTTCGTTACTGGACTCCCACGGACTCAGAAGAAGTTCGATGCAGTGTGGGTCATTGTTGATAGGCTGACCAAGTCAGCACACTTCATTCCTGTGGCAGTTTCCTATTCTTCCGAGAGGTTTGCTGAGATCTATATCCGGGAGATTGTTCGTCTTCATAGTGTGCCCGTGTCTATTATTTCGGACTGAGGTACGCAGTTTACCTCACATTTTTGGAGAGCAGTTCAGCGAGAGTTGGGCACACGGGTTGAGTTGAGCATAACATTTCATCCTCAGACGGACGGGCAGTCCGAGCGGACTATTCAGATTTTGGAGGATATGCTCCGAGCTTGTGTCATCGACTTTGGAGGCTCGTGGGATCAGTTTTTGCCTTTAGGAGAGTTTGCCTAAAGCAACAGCTACCAATCGAGTATTCAGATGGCTCCTTATGAGGCTTTATATGGTAGGCGGTGTCGGTCTCCGGTTGGATGGTTTGAGTCGGGAGAGGCTCGGTTGTTGGGTACGGATCTAGTTCAGGATGCCTTGGACAAGGTCAGGATTATTCAGGATAGGCTTCGTACAACTCAGTCCAGGCAAAAGAGTTATACTGACCGCAAGGTTCGAGATTTAGCTTTCATGGTCGGTGAGCGGGTATTGCTTCGAGTGTCGCCTATTAAGGGCGTGATGAGATTTGGGAAGAAGGGCAAGCTTAGCCCTAGATTTATTGGCCCGTTCGAGATCCTTAATCGAGTGGGAGAGGTGGCTTATAGACTTGCATTGCCACCTAGCTTATCAGCCGTGCATCTAGTGTTTCATGTGTCCATGCTTCGGAAATATCACGGCGATCCATCGCACGGGTTAGATTTCAGCACTGCCCAGTTGGACAAGGACTTGTCTTATGAGGAGGAGCCGGTAGCTATTCTAGACCGGCGGGTTCATCAGTTGAGATCGAAGAGTTTTCCTTCTGTTCTTGTTCTGTGGAGAGGTCAGTCTGCTGAGGCATCGACCTGGGAGTCCGAGTCCGATATGCGGAGCCGTTATCCCCATCTTTTTCCCAACTCAGGTACTTCCTTCTTCTGTCCGTTCAAGGACGAACGGTTGTTTTAGAGGTGGAGGATGTGATGACCTTTGTCATCACTTGTTTTTAAATTAAATTCTGCATTTCGGGGCCTTAAAAACCTCATTCAGCATCACCTCGATTTGCGTACGCAGTCCGGACGCGTAGCCGGAAAGCTATTATGTGAAAATCTGTGAAAAATATTGAAATTTTGGCTTAAAATGCATTTAAGTTTACTTCGGTCAACATTTTGGATAAACGGACCCGGACCCATGATTTGACGGTCCCGAAGGGTCCGTGGAAAAATATGGGACTTGGGCGTATGCCCGGAATCGAATTTCGAGGTCCCAAGTCCGAGAGGTGAATTTTTTAAAGAAATTGTTTTTTGAAAAATATAAAGGTTTTTGAAAGTGAAATGCTATGTGAAATCTATGGTATCGGGCCCGTATTATGGTTCCGGAGCCCGGTACAGGTTCAATATGATTTATATGTGTTATTGTTAAAGTTTGGTAAGAAACGGAATCCATTTGATGTGATTCGGACCTTAAATGCAAAATTTGATGTTTAAAGAATTTTTGAGAAATTTTATTGATTTTGAGGTTTAATTAGATATTTATGATGTTATTTTGGTGATTTGGTTACACGAATAAGTCCGTAGGATATTTTTGAGGTTGTGTGTATATTTGGTTTGGAGCCCCGAGGGCTCAGGTGAGTTTTGGATAGGTGTCGGGGTGTTTTGGAACTCAAAAATCCGATTTTCTACTGTTGCTGGTGTCCGGCTATTTTGTATATGCGATCGCATAGAAAGGCTCGCGGTCGCATAGTGTAAACTTCAGGGGTCCTGTTTTGTGATATGCGATCGCATAGGTCCTTCCGCGATAGCGTAGAGTAAATTCTGGGAGACCACAAATTGTTCTACGCGATCGCATTGTTCCTTCCGCGATCGCAATGTATTAAACCAAGTCTGGGAAGGGAACCCGTTTTCTTCTATGCGATCGCACTGCCTTGACCGCGATCGCAGTGACCAATCTCCCTTACCCTATGCGATCGCATTCCTTTCTTTGCGATCACATAGACCAAAATCCGCCCAATTGTTTTTATGTTCAAAACAGAATGTATTACGGGAATTCCACCATTTTTCATAAACTTCATCTTCTCCACACCTCTTGGGCGATTTTTGAAGAGGAACTTCACCATAGCTTCATAGGTATGTGATCCTAAGCTCGTTTTCTTCCATTTTTATCAACACCCACTAGATTTCTAGGCATAAAACATGAGATTAAGGGTAGAAAATTAGGGATTTGGGTAGAGTTAGGGTTTTTTGATTATTTGGGAATTTGACCTCGTTTTGGGGTCGGATTTCAAAATAAATTATATATTCGGGCTCTTGGGTGAATGGGTAATCGGGTTTTGGTTCGAACCTCGTGTTTTGACCAAGCGACCCCGGGGTCAATTTTTGACTTTTTGGGATGAATGATGGGAAAGCTACAATTAAGCATTGGAATTGGATTGTTTAGCGTTTATTGATGTTATTAAGTCGATTATGTCTAGATACAATTGATTTGGAGCCAAATTCAAAAGGAAAAGCGGTGTTTGAGGTTTGAGTTGGCCGTGGAAGTTCGAGGTAAGTGTTTGGTCTAACCTTAGCTTGAGGGATTAGGAGTTGTGTCCTATTTCCTATTTGCTTCTTGTTGAGTATGACGTATAGGCATGGTGATGAGTATCTATACGGTGGTGTCAAACATGACCGTGAGTCTTAAATTGTGAATTATTGTGTTCTTAAGTAATCTACGGATGCTTAAATTGATGATTCTCGGTATTGAGCAAAGATTTTAGATTTGTTC
>NW_017679529.1:0-3617 GCF_001879085.1 Nicotiana attenuata
ATTCAGTAGTCCCCTTCAGATATCTCAATATCCTCTTGACAGCAGTCAAGTGAGACTCTTTAGGATTAGCTTGAAAACGAGCACAAAGTCCTACACTGAAAACAATGTCAGGTCTGCTGGCAGTAAGATACAAGAGTGAACCAATCATACCCCTATACAACTTTTGATCAACTGATGAACCAGGTTCATCAATATCTAATTTAGTGGCAGTTGCAATAGGTGTATCTATTTCTTTAGAGTCTTCCATTTTAAACTTCTTGATTAGTTCCTTTGTATATTTTTGTTGATGAAACATGGTTCCATTTGAGCTTTGTTTTATCTGTAAGCCTAGGAAGAAATTTAGTTCACCCATCATACTCATTTCAAACTCACTTCCCATTAATTTTGCAAAGTCCTTACTCAACCTATCTGTAGTGGCCCCAAATATTATATCATCAACATATATTTGTACAACAAGAAGATCTTTACCTTTTTCCCTTAGGAACAAAGTGCTGTCAATTTTACCTCTTTTGTACCCATGCTCCAGATGGAATTTTGACAATCTTTCATACCAAGCTCTTGGGGCCTTCTTGAGACCATAGAGAGCTTTTATCTAGCTTGTATACATGATCAGGACATTCTTTACTTTTGAATCCTGGAGGTTGTCTCACAAACACTTCTTCTTTGAGATAGCCATTTAGGAAGGCACTTTTGACATCCATTTGATGAAGAGTGAATTCCATATGTGCTGCAAAGGCTATGAGTAGTCTAATTGCTTCAAGTCTAGCCACTGGAGCAAAAGTCTCATCATAATCAATGCCTTCCTCTTGACTATAGCCTTGAACCACCAACCTTGCCTTATTTCTTGTAACTGTTCCATCTTCATCTAGTTTGTTCCTGAAGACCCATTTTGTCCCAATGACTGACCTGTCTTTTGGTTTTGGAACTAAGTGCCAGACTTGGCTTCTTTCAAACTGATTAAGCTCATCTTGCATAGCATTGACCCAATCTGCATCTTGTAGAGCTTCACTCACATTTTTAGGTTCAATGAGGGACAGAAAAGCATCAAATGCACACAGGTTCTTCAGTTGTGATCTTGTCTTGACCCCAGATGTTGGATCATTGATGATGTTCTCAATGGGGTGAGAAATCAGGTACTTGTAAGATTTCCCCACCATCTGGTTCCTGCTAGTTTCTCCTTCATAGTTATGCTGCAGAGGAACAGGTTCAGGTACAGGTTCCTTCAGATTGGTTCCCCTTGTCAGGTTGCCCTGGGTGAGAGGACCTGTTCCGTCACCTACTCCTTTCTTTGATGCCACTTCGACTTGTGCTGTGGCTTCAGTCAATTGTCTCACCGGTCCAATGGCTTCATCTTCATGTTCCTGTCTCTCAGAAAGAGTGTTAGATTCATCAAACACAACATGTACACTCTCTTCAACACATAGAGTTCTTTTATTAAACACTTTGTATGCTTTGCTATGTGAAGAATATCCCAAGAATACTCCCTCATCACTTCTGGGATCAAACTTACCTAGGGAGTCTTTGCCATTATTGTGCACATAGCACTTAAGCCCTAAGATGGGATATGTTTGGTTTTCTCCTTTTAAGTAACTCATAGGGAGTTTTCTCTACAAGAGGTCTAGTCGTGCATCTATTTATTATAAAACAAGCAGTGTTTATAGCCTCTGCCCAGAAGCTATGAGGTAGTTTACTGGAAAGTAGCATGGTCCTTGCCATATCCTCAAGGGTTCTTTTCTTCCTTTCAACTACCCCATTTTGCTGAGGAGTCCTAGGGGCAGAAAAATTATGATCTATTCCATTTTCATCACAAAATTTAGCAAACTGTGCATTTTCAAATTCAGTTCCATGATCAGACCTAATGGATGCAAGTTGATTTCCTAATTGTTTCTGGGTTTTTCTAATAAAAGCAGTGAACATTTCAAATGCTTCATCTTTAGAAGTTAGAAACAATACCCAGGTAAATCTAGAATAATCATCAACAAGCACCATTACATATCTTTTACCACCTCTGCTCAAGGTTCTCATTGGACCACAAAGATCCATATGAACCAGTTCCAACGTCTTGGACGTACTTACCATTTTCTTAGGTTTGAAGGATGACCTTACCTGCTTCCCCCTTGCACATGCCTCACAAACTTTGTCTTCCTTGAACTTGATATTAGGTAACCCTATCACCAAGTCTTTGGAGACTAATTTGTTCAATTGATTTAGACTGGCATGGCCAAGTCTTTTGTGCCAAAGGAGGGGATCATTAATTAACACACTCAAGCAAGTTAGTTCATTTTCAGAGAGAGTTGACAGATCTACAATGTAAATATTGTTAACTCTCCTTCCCTGCAAAACAATCTGTCAGTAGTAAGGCTAATCACAAAACATTTTGTGGAAGTGAAAGCCACAAGGTTACCTCTGTCACACAGTTGTGACACATTTATCAGGCTATATTTTAAGCCATCTATCAAATAGACAATCTCAATGGAATGAGAGTCTGTCTTTCCTACCTTTCCAACACCAATGATCTCACCTTTCTTTCCATTTCCAAAGGAGACATTACCTCCTTTTAGGTTCTCAAGTGAAAGGAACTGGTTCTTGTTACCAGTCATATATTTTGAGCAGCCACTATCCATGTACCATATTTGGCTACTTCTCTTCACTTGGTCCTGCAAAAAGAAATCATGGGTTAGTCTTAGGAACTCAAACTAGTTTGGGTCCCTTTCTATGGGCAAAAGGATGAATTAAATTTTTCTTTGCCCAATCAGGCAGTTTGTGCTTTTCTTGAACAAAGGCTTTGTTCTTTTGACTGGCCTTTTCTCTTGCATTACATTCATTTTTGTAATGGCCAGTATTACCACAGTGTGTGCAGATCTTATTCTCAGGAAGTGTGAGATACTTATTTTTGGGATCCCATTTTGGAGCTTGTGCCCAAATCCAAGTCCTCTCTTGTTGCTACTATGATGTTCTTGCAGCCAGGAGAGTGCATCGGAAGCCTTGTTCCATTTGCATGTTCTGTCTAGTTCATGCTTTACCTTTCCTAAATCTTCTTTAATCAGTTCATCTTTCTTGTACAGTTCATCTTTCATTTTTCCTAGATTTTCCTCTAGGGTGAGAAATGATTGATCAGCCCTTTTCTTTCCTGTCCCTAATTTCAGTTTAATATTTTCAGATCTAAGTTCTAGAATCTTATTTTCAAGTTGATGAACCTGGTTCTTCAACTCAGTATTTGTGTTGTCGCTCTCATCAGCCCTAGACTCTAACCTTTTATAATTTTCTTCTAGGATAACACATTCCTTAGACAGAACATCCTTCTCACTGTTTATTATTTCAGACTCATCTATGAAGTCCATCAGCAGATCAGCCAGTTTTTCTTTAGACAAGAACATAATCTTTTCTTTAAGGTGTAGAATACTTACCTCCTATTCATCTTCTGATTCTCCGATGGCCATTAGAGCTTGATCCTCCTCAGCTTCATCTTCAGAGTCCTCATCTGATGTTTCTCCCCACGCAGCAACCATAGCCTTAGTTGAACCTTTGTTTCTTTTTGGTTGAACCTGTTCCTTCTTCCTGTTTCTTCTTTCAGCTCTTTCTTTCTTCCATTCAATCTCCCTATTGAGGGCAGTTTC
>NW_017679529.1:3903-16506 GCF_001879085.1 Nicotiana attenuata
TGGAGAGAGATTAAAGTAGCAATTTCTTGGATTCCTGAATGACAGTGATTTTGCTTTCCCAGGAGATTGGCAGAACTCTAGTTAGAATCTTCTCCCACCTTGTCTTCTCCAGGATAATCCTTCCAATAGACTCAAGTTCATTTGTCAGTGTAGTGAACCTGGTATACATTTCTTGGATAGTTTCTCCAATCCTTCATAGTAAAATTCTTCAATATTGAGAATACAGCAGTGTTCCTCTTGACCTCTTCACCTGAGGTGTTCCTTCATGAGCCACTTGTAAAGTGTCCCAAATCTCCTTGGCAGTAGTACAGCCTTGAATCATGCTGTACTCATCAGGACCAAGTCCACACACTAACCATTTCTTGGCTTTTGCATTTTTCTCCCATTTCCTTAAATCTTCAGTAGTACAATCTACTCTTGTCTTTGAACGTCCACTCCTTCAACATTCTTCTTGGTTGTGGCTAAAGGACATCGGTGATAATATCCCAAAGCTCATAGTCTTCGCCCATTATAAGGTCCCTCATTCTGTTTTTCCACCAGGAGAGTAGAGGCCATTTAAGAGAGGAGGCCTGGCAGTGGATTGCCCTTCCCAGTTCCCAGGTGGTGCATCATGTTGATCTTTTCCTAAGGTGTTAACCCTTTCAAGGATAACTCGCTTGATACAAATTGATTGTTTTAGTACGTCAATACCACAAAAGAGGGGGGGGGTGATTTGTGTGGTACTATTTTTCGCATTAGAAGAACCTGGTTCTTCTAAGTGTTCTAACTACAGCAGTTTGCGGAATAATAAATACTGAAAGTAAAGTGCACAGAGATTTTTACGTGGAAAACACCTGGCTCAAAAGGTGAAAAAAACCACGACCTACTACTACTCAGTAGGATTTTCCCAAACTCCACTAAAATCACTGAGCCAAAAACTGCATTTACAAAACTCTTTGTAAACCTAAGGATTAACACTAATCCCAGTGTAGCACACAGCCTCAACTGTTCTGCGACACTTTCAAGTTAACTCTAACTTAAATACTCAATATACCTATTACAATTGCTTCTAGATAAAGCTAAAAGGTACAATATGAAAACCTACTACAATTGAACTAGACTTAGAATAAACACAATGATGAAACTGGTTCTTCTATCTTAGTTCATGTAGCTTCAAACGTGCACACTTGTATCTCGCATATGTTGCTTGCAAATCAGACTTGATCTTTTTGCTCTCAAATATGCTTAACTTCTGCTTATGTGCATTCACCTGTAAAAGAGAACAATCGTTATATTTATATAGTTAGTAATCAGAGTTTGATAAGAACTCGAATTGTGGATCCTTTGACAATTCGAGTCCAAGAACAACTCTAACTCCTAATCCATATTCTTGATCCGAATGTAATTCTCTTTTCATAAGGAGACTTCAACTCCTTATCCTATATGCAATCTTTTCGATCAGTTCAGAAGATATCCATCAAGATATTGCTGCTTGATCTCAAGGACTTATCTTCTTCACGTGCATCTCACGTGTATGGGCCATAACAACTATGTCTCCTTAGATGAACCTGGTCCTTTACTGAGTTCGTTTGTCATTCTTCAAAACTTTAACTGATCTTGGGCCAACAAAGGGGATAAAAAACCACGACCTACACTGGTAGGATTTCGACTTCACTATGAGCAACTTTTAGATTACAACCTATGCAATGTAGGAATTAAACTCTTAATCCCTCACTAACTCGTAATACACCTATTACAAGCCACTTTGCAATACACCTATTACAAAGACTTCAACTCATGACTAACTCTAGTCACGACACAAACATAAAGGGTTTATGCTTTTACAAAGGGTTTTCTAAGCAGCGCTTCTAGCTAAGCAAATTAGGAATTACAATGAAGAACAATTACAAAGTTACAACTCAACTAAGGACAACAAAATACTAGATTTAGGAACTAGTCCGTAGTAGCGTTATACTTTGTTCTTGAGGCACTTGAGAATTGAATACACGAATCTCAGAAGGCTTGAATGCTTGAAGTGAATTCTCAAGTGTTCAAGTGATGTTTTGTTGTAATACTCTTGTTAATGCACCTTTGATGACATCACTTGAATGATGTAAGCACTTGGTTGGTCAAAAGACAAGTGACTGCAGAACTGTGTGCACTGTTTCTTGTGGCAGTCACTTTCCAGCTGTACACAGTTGACTTTCATACTGCTGTAAGGAAAACACAAGGGATCAGGTCCCTGTGTTGGTTCTCTATCTTCTATGGTTGCAGCAGTTCTCATTAGCTGGAGTCCGTTGATTAGCAATGTATACCAAGTGTGTCAGGTTCCCTATCTGGTTCTTGATAGTAAGTTTGTTAGATCATCAAAACATAAACCTAAGACATTTAAAACCCATCAATTCCCCCCCCCCCCTTTTTGATGATGACAACTTAGAAATTGATAATATATTTTTAGAACAGAAGTAACCAGATGAAGCGACAGGAACTTCACAAGTTCCCTCTAACTTTATGTTTCCCCCTAAATCAGATCCCTGTTTTTCAAATTATACTTCCCCCTTTTGGCATCGTTAAAAATTCACAAGCAGGCAATCAACATAAAGAAGTCTAGCCTAGCTAACTCATGCCACATATGTGCACACAACATGATAGAAAAGAGAAACAGAGAAAATAAGCATTTAGATATCAAAAGAGGATAGTTTTTATACATAAAACATATGCCTTTGCTATACAGCAAAGGCAAAGATTGGACTGTTGTCATTGGGAACAGTACTGGTACATCCCATCCACATCAAAACAAAAACAACTGCAAAGTCATCAAAACAAGAACAGAAAATCCAGAAACTGGTCACTGAAGGGATTGCTTACGGGGCACTAGGAGTAGAGGGCTTGGAAGCTGTAGTAAGGGTATGGAGAACTAGGTCTATTCTGGCATTCGCCGACATTTGCTCGGTGAGCAGTTCTGCTTTCAGGTTCTCCACTTGTGCCCTGAGATTATCATTTTCTTTTGTCAAACGAGTTATCTCCTCATTTGACTTTGGGGCCCCTTGGGCCTGCTGACCTTCCAGGATAGTGTTCCTCGCCTTCAATCTGCGAATCTCCTCATTTGCGCTGTTTTGTGCATTGATGAGCTGAGAGATTGTCGATGTACTGCCTATCCCCCCCTATTCTTCTCAATGCACGCACATTCCTCCAAAATTGTGTGAGAAAAAGTCTTCTTCTTGGTTCCTACTTTGCACTGTCCTAGTGGCACTTTGAAGAACTTAAACACGTGCGTAAGGAGGAACCCATACGGAAGACCATGATTGCCATACTTGAACGGGCTACCTTCTGCATGTGCTCAATCATGATAGCTGGCAGACTCACAGCTGAAAATCCATCTAGTGCCTCCATTAGATACATGTCTGATTTTGAAGCCATGGACCTCCTCTCAGCACGGGGTAGGAGAACTTTGTTCACTAGTTCAAACAACAACTGATAAACAGGCAATAATGCTTTCTTGTGAACTCGTTCCCCTTGCTGGTTCACCCCTTCCTTTACAATTGCATTCCTAAAGTTTGCACCACACACATCCTTGACAGAAGACACTCCAACAGTAAGGACTTTAAGAATCTCCCCAAGCAAAGCCACATCAAACACAATATCCACCCCATTCACTAAGGCACAAATATGGTCGATATCAATGGGAAAGAGGTCAGCATAAAAGCTTTGAACCTCATCCTCATACACTTCAGGCGCATCTATTTGGAACAGATGCCCCCACCGTTGAAACTCAACCATCTCAATTACTTGTCGCATACCATCCATATCAGAGATTGCTGGGTCAAAAGTGCGACCCAACAAGACCTTTTGGTGCCTCAAACGTTTTGAAGCAGAACTAGTTTCACTTCTCACCCTCTTTGCAGAAACAGGTTCCTTCGCAGGTTCCAACTTTCTCTTGCCAGACTTCACACACTTGATTTTTCTTTTCCGCTCGACTTGACCAAAACATCCTCATCAGGAACTGATGGGTCACTCACAACATCTTTTAATTTTCCACTCTTCACAACAACTTTCAACTTTGAACTGGGGGTTGTAACATTTTCAACTGAAGCAGATTGCTTCTTCTTCTGGGAACTTTTCACTAAGGAACTAGGTTCCTCTGCTGTTTCCTTATCAACTTCCACCACAGGGACATCCTTATCACACACTACTTCACCATTTTCACCAACCTCTTCGTTTTTTTTTACTGCTCTTTTGAAGGGCAGAGTCATAAGCTTCCTTTGCTTGCAACCTAGTGGTAGGTCGCTTAGTGGAAGACTCATGAGTGATACTTGCCCTTCTCTTGACAATAAATGCATCAAGAGCAGTGTTGTCTTGATCTTCCTCATCACTAGACTCCATCTCAGGAACCAGAATGTCCAAGGGCTCAACAACAAATTATGGAGAAGGTGCAGGAGCAGAACTGACCTGGGAGTGGGAACCTTGACCTGTTTACTCTGGAGAGGGGTCAGGTCCCTCATGAGAAATCCCAGTAGTTTCTGCTGGTGCAGAGTTTTCAAAAAGCACCATGGCTCCTTCTTCCACTAGCCCCTGAGTCTCATTCCTCTGAGACTTGGGTACACCAGAAATTACCTCATGCGGTATTCCATCTGCAGATACAACAAAAATGGTCGCGACGGTTTCATCCTCGAGAGGCTCCACGGACATCACAGAATCTGAAGTAACAATGGCGGAATGTTGATCAACCCTAGCCCCTGAAACCTCTACAAACTTTGGAGCTTTACCCTGTTCCCCACTTTTGCCTTGGTTGATGAGATTCTTAGACGATAGAGACAAAGGAGCATCACTTTTAGGGGTTTCTAAGTCCTCATCATTTAGAGGAGAACATAGGTTTGAGATGGTCGCATTAGAACAGGAGAGTGAAGGGAAATCTGGGTTAGGGATGGTTTTAGTGTTTGAGACTGGAATAGGAACAGAGGGTTCATCAGGAACGGAGGACTGAAGGGTTTTCTCTGGGTTAGTGTTGACTGAGGAAGGGATTTTGGAATGAATGTCAACCATCGAAGAGATAGAGTAGAGAATTCTTTGGAGAAGGTCTTATAAGGGAATATGATCAGTGAAGAGAAGAGAGGGTTTTTAATGAGAGAAGATAATTATGAGGAGAGAGATAGGAAACGGTTCTGAAACGGCAGTAGTGCATGGGGAGTTGCAACGTTTGAGAGGGAAATGGAAAGGATTTGAAACGAAAAGACGTGACAGCAGAGTCTGAAAAGGTAGATGACATGGCAGTTGATATTTGTACCATTTCAAGATGTGTATTAAAGAATGCACATGACTACTAACCTTTGGTACAAGAACCAGGTTCTTGACCTGTCTTTGAAAATTTCAATCCTCTTTTACCACCCATGCAATGCATCTACAGCTTCTATAATCATCATGCGTGTCTACCTGCAACGGTATTGAAGTGAGTTAGACTTGGCTAGAAAACACTTTAGCTAATATTACTTGAAGATGATTTTCATAGCCAACTGATGGGATTCTGGTTCTCAATTAGGCTTCAATAGCCCCAGCTTTACCCTATTTCTTTCAAAATGCTCCCTACTTAATGCTTTGGTGAAGATATCTGCAATTTGGTCTTCTGTATTGCAGAACTTCATACAGATAAGCCCCTTTTCCACATTGTCTCTCAGAAAATGATGTCTCACATCAATGTGCTTGGTTCTTTTGTGTTGACTGGATTCTTGGCCATGTTGAGAGCACTGGTGTTATCACATAGAAGAGGCACACAGTTAGTGTATACACCAAATCTTCCAGTTGTTGTTTGATCTATAGGAGCTGAGCACAGCAAGAAGCTGCAACTACATATTCTGCTTCAGCTATTGAAAGAGCCACAGAGTTTTGCTTCCTTGTGCCCCATGAGATGAGACAAGATCCTAGAAAGTGGTCTATTCCAGAAGTGCTTTTCCTGTCCACAAGATAACTAGCATAGTCAACATCAGCATACCCAACGAGATTAAAATTGTCACTTGAGGGATAGTACAGGACCAGGTCATGTGTTCCCTTAAGATATCTCAAAATTCTTTTAGCAGCCTTCAGATGAGATTCCTTGGGATTCGACTGAAACCTTGCACATAGCCCCACACTAAAGACAATATCAGGTCTGCTGGCAGTGAGATAGAGAAGAGACCCAATAATGCCTCTATACATAGTTCGATTCACAGGTGATCCTAACTCATCCATGTCCAGTTGAGTAGCAGTTGCAATAGGAGTGTCTATCACTTTTGATGCCTCCATATCAAACCTCTTCAAGAGCTCCTTGATGTATTTATGCTGGCATTGAATGTACCTTTTGTGGATTGCTTCACTTGAAGACCCAAGAAGAAATTCAACTCACCCATCATGCTCATTTCAAACTCACTTCCCATAAGTTTTGCAAATTCTTCACACAATGAATCAGCTGTTGCCCCAAAAATAATATCACACCTGAACAATGAGCAGGTTCCTCCCCCGTTTCTTCAGGAACAGGGTGTTGTCAATTTTTCCTCTTGTAAAACGATTTTCTAAGAGGAATTTGGACAACCTTTCATACTAAGCTCGAGGAGCCTGCTTCAACCCGTACAATGCCTTGTCCAGTTTAAACACATATTCAGGGTGTTCATGGCATTCAAACCTCGGAGGTTGCTTTACATAGACTTCTTCCTTAAGATATCCATTCAGAAATGCACTTTTGACATTCATTTGGAACAAAGTGAATTCCATATATGATGCAAAGGCAATTAGAATTCGAATAGCTTCCATGCGAGCAACCGGAGCAAATGTCTCATCATAATCAATTCCTTCTTCCTGATTGTAACCTTGAACCACTAGCCTGGCCTTGTTCCTTGTAGTGTTTCCATGTTCATCAAGCTTATTCCTGAATACCCACATGGTTCCTATGATGGTTCGATCTGAGGGTCTAGGTACCAGGTGCCATACATTGTTTCTTTCGAACTGATGCAATTCATCTTGCATGGCTGTAATCCAGTCTGCATCCTTTAAGGCTTCCTTGATATTTTTGGGTTCTATTTGGGAAAGAAAAGCTGAGAAGGCAAGTGAGTTTCTGGCTTTTGATCTGGTTTGCACTCCGGAATCTAGAGGGGTAATTATGTTGTCAAGAGGATGAGAGCTTTTGTGTTTCTAGTTAGGCATTTGAGGCTCATTTGTAGAGGAGCTGGGTGGATCTGACTGGTTCCCTTGTGTTCTTTTCTCAGCTACTTGTGGAGTACCTTGCACTGCATCAACCACTCTTTCTTCAGCTTCAGTGGTTGTAATTGTGGTACCTGGTTCCCTTGAGGAAGAAGTTGCATTTTCTCTACTTGGCTCCTTCACTTGACCCATCATGCCTGCCTTTCCATTTGTCATATTAATGACTTCACCTGGAACTAGTAAAGGTTCCCCATCTTGATCATCCTTGTTAATTTTCTCACATGAGGGATAGGACTCATCAAAGATTACGTAAACACTTTCCTCAACACACTGAGTCCGCTTATTGTATATCTTGTAAGCTTTGCTTTGAGAAGAATACCCCCAAGAAGATTCCTTCATCACTTTTAGCATCAATTTTCCAAGCCGATCCTTTCCATTGTTGAGAACATAACACTTGCATCCAAATGTTCTTAGGTGAGTCAGCTTGGGTTTTCTTCCATTCAGCAATTCATAGGGGGTTTTGTCCAGGAGTGATCTGATCATGCACCTGTTCATCAAGTAGCAGGCAGTGTTGACAGCTTCAGCCCAGAAGTTCTTTGCAATCCCACAGTCGATCAGCATTGTTCTTGCCATTTCCTCAAGAGTTCTATTCTTCCTTTCCACAACTCCATTTTGCTGGGAGTTCTTAGGGCTGAGAAGTTGTGGGTAATGCCATTTTCGTTATAGAACTCGTCAAATTTGGCATTGTCAAATTCTGTTCCATGATCTAATCATATACATGCTACTCTAGACTCCATCTTCACTTGGATTTTCTTCACAAAGGCCACAAATACCTCAAAGGTTTCATCTTTTGTTCTCAGAAACAGAGTCCAAGTGAACCTGGAGTAGTCATCCACTATCACAAAGATGTACCTTTTTCCTCCCCTACTTTGCACTCTCATAGGGCCACACAGATCCATATGAAGAAGATTAAGTGGCTTTGAGGTGCTAACATTTTTCTTAGGCTTGAATGAGGACTTCACATGCTTCCCTCTGGCATAGGCATCACAGACTTTCTGTTCTTTGAACTTTGACATGGGCAGACCACGGACCAGGTCCTCCTGAATCAGTTTATTCAAAAGAGAGAAGCTTGCGTGCCCCAGTCTTCTGTGCCACAATTCAGCATCATTATCAACAGCTTTCAAGTAACTCAGATCACCACTTTGTAGAGACTCAAAATCAGCAACATAGATTTTCTTGTACCTTTTGGC
Source organism: Nicotiana attenuata (assembly GCF_001879085.1). Taxonomy (NCBI): domain Eukaryota; kingdom Viridiplantae; phylum Streptophyta; class Magnoliopsida; order Solanales; family Solanaceae; genus Nicotiana; species Nicotiana attenuata. The sequence goes on from NW_017679529.1 coordinate 12,300, forward strand.
CAGAAGTACCACTTCACTAGTTACCAAATTTGTAACTGTGCATATCTTGGCAAGAACTCCACCTTGTTTCCTTTATCACAAAATCTGAGAAACACTCAGGAGACTATACTTGAGACAGTTGACATAGTACACATTCTCAATTGAGTGAGTGAGTGACTTCCCGACTTTTCCAATTACAAGAATGTATCCCTTTTTCCCATTGCCAAAGGATACACTCCCTCCTTGCAAGTCTTTTAGTGAAAGAAAGTCCATGGTGTTCCCAGTCATGTGCTTTGAACATCCACTATCCATGAACCATTGTTGACTGCTTCCTTTCACTATTCCCTGCACAAGGAAATCAAGGGTTAGTTTTAGGAACCCAAACAAGTTTGGATCCCTTGTAATAAGCAAGAGGATGAATAAGAGCTCTCTTGGTCCATGCAGGTAACATGCGTTTTTTATGGGTGGCACCTGGTCCTTTTTTAGTAGTTACCTTTTCGGCAAAAACTTTGTTTTTCTAAATAGACTGAACCCTGGCTTGGCAATTTTCCTTGAAATGCCCATTGTTCCCACAGTGGTACAAAGCCAGTTATCCGGTACAGTAACATACTTGTTATGGGGGTTGTAAGGAGTTCTCTCCCTTTGAAACCCTATTCCCTGCCTGTTTCCACCATTGTTGACGTACATGGCAGTAATAGCTTCTGAGGACCAGGTCTACTTAAGGGACTTTTCAAGATCATTTTTCAATCTTTCCAGTTCAGTTTGAAGATGCTTGTTTTTCTCAAGTTCAACACACAGGATAGTTTTCACAGCTTTCAACTCATTTTCAGGCTTAATGTGTGCCTCACTAGCTACCTCCTTTCCTTTCTCAGAATTTCCAGGCCTAGACTTAGTTCCTAGTCCCTCTATAGTTTCCCTCAGGTCTGCAATCACTATCAAGAGATCATCTCTTTCATCCTCTATTGCAGTCACTCTCTTCACTAAAGCATCCTTATCTTTACTTAAATTCTCAATTGTTTCTTTTAAGTCAATAACTACAACGACCAAATCATCTCTTTCATTCTCTACACTAGCAATTTTTTCAGTTAAAACCATTTTTTCATTCTCCAAATTACTTATGGTTTCCTTCAGATCAACTACACATACCACCAAATCATCTCTGGTTTGTTCAGCTTCTCCTAGTTCTAAGGTCAGGGCATCTTTATCTTCTACCAGACTATGATAGGCATCAATTAGAACATTTGCTAATGACATGAGTTTCTTAGGGGAGTAGGATTTCAGATTTCTCTAAACATCCCTGAACTTCACCTCATCGTTGTCATCATCTTCATCATCATCTGATTGTGCCATCAAAGCGAACATTGAATCATATTCATTTCTTTCACTTTCAACTGCCATCATGGAAATGTCACCTGCATCAGTTTCTCCTTCAGACTCGCTTGAGGAATCTCCCCATACTGCAAGAGCTTGCTTCACAATGTTGTCAGCGACATTCTTCCTTTTGAACGTTTGTCAGGAACCTGGTTCCTTTTGGCTGCTTTATCAGAGTTGTACTTGAAGTGTTCTTGCTTCATGAGAAGGCAAACTTTGATGAAATGCCCTGGCTTTCCACACTTATAACAGAGATCATAATTTTTTGGTTTGCTAGTGGTGCCCCTTTTTGGTATTCCTCCATTTCTTCTGACCATCTTCTGAAACCTTTTGGTTAAGTAAGCCATGTCACTGTCCTCCTCACTTGAGTCATTGCTTTCAGCTTTGAGTACCAAGTTCTTTTCCTTCTTTGGTTCTCTTCTTTCACTGTCTATCTTCCTCTTCATCTCGTAGGTTTTCGAATTTCCAACCAGCTCGTCTATGGTCAGCTCTTGCAGGTCCTTTGCTTCAGTAATGGCATTCACCTTACTTTCCCATGAACTAGGCAGAATACTAAGGATCTTCCTCACGAGCTTGTTCCTGGGAATGATTTCACCAAGTGAGTGTAGCTCATTTATGATGGAAGTCAATCTTGTGTGCATATCTTGAATAGATTCATCGTCTTTCACCCTAAAGAGTTCATACACGGTGGTGAGCATATCAATCTTAGATTGCTTACTTGAGTGGTTCCCTCATGCGCTGTTTGCAAAGCTTCCCATATCTCCTTGGCAGTTTCACAAGTAGAGATCCTATTGTATTCATCAGGTCCTATTCCACACACCAAAATTTTCTTGGCACGAAAATTTTTCTCAACAACTTTCCTGTCTGCGTCAGTGTATTCTTTTCTGGTCTTCGGCATTGACAATGGAAGGTCTCCGACATTCTTTGTTGGGATGTAAGAACCATCACATATGACGTCCCACAACTCAGAGTCTTCAGCCATGTTAAAATCATACATTCTTGTCTTCCACCATCCATATTATTGCCTATTGAACCTGGGTGGTCTATATGTAGACTGGCCTTTTTCAAAATTTGGTGGAGCAGCCATAAGGATCCGTCCGAGGTGTTAGCATGATAGGAAGAACCCGCTCTGATACCAATTGATAGTTTATATGAGTCCACCAAACTATAGAGTATCAGGTCCTCTATGAGTTTCACTGAGAACACTAATAAAACAGTAAGTAAATAAGACAGGGATTTCTACGTGGAAAAATCCCTGCTCAAGGGGATAAAAAAACCATGACCTACACTGGTAGGATTTCAACTTCACTATGAGCAACTTTTAGATTACAACCTATGCAATCTAGGAATTAAAATCTTAATCCCTCACTAACTCGTAATACACCTATTACAAGCCACTTTGCAATACACCTATTACAAAGACTTTAACTCATGACTAACTCTAGTCACGACACAAACACAAAGGGTTTATGGTTTTACAAAGGGTTTCCTAAGCAGCGCTTCTAGCTAAGCAAATTAGAAATTACAATGAAGAACAATTATAAAGTTAAAACTCAACTAAGGACAACAAAATACTAGACTTATGAACTGGTCCGTAGTAGCGTTAAACTTTGTTCTTGAGGCACTTGAGAATTGAATACACGAATCTCAGAAGGCTTGAATGCTTGAAGTGAATTCTCAAGTGTTCAAGTGATGTTTTGTTGTAATACTCTTGTTAATACACATTTAATGACATCACTTGAATGATGTAAGCACTTGGTTGGTCAAAAGACAAGTGACTGCAGAACTGTGTTGCACTGTGTCCACCGTTTCTGTGGCAGTCACATTCCAGCTGTACACAGTTGACTTTCGTACTGCTGTCAGAAAAACACAAGGGATCAGGTCCCTGTGTTGGTTCTCTATCTTCTAAGGTTGCAGCAGTTCTCATTAGCTGGAGTCCGTTGATTAGCAATGTATACCAAGTGTGTCGCGTTCCCTATCTGGTTCTTGACAGTAAGTTTGTTAGATCATCAAAACATAAAGCTAAGACATTGAAAACCCATCACTCGGGACCCCATTCAATCATACCGACAAGTCTTAAAATACGATACGAACTTATTCGAAGCTTCAAATCACATCAAACCATAAAAATGACGAATTGCACCTCAAATCAAAAATCAATGAACTTTGAACTTTTAACTTGCAAAACTCGCGACGAAACATACCAAATCAACCCTGAATGAACCAAAATTTTGCACACAGGTCCCAAATGACATGATGAAGCTATTCCAGTTCCCGGAACCACAATCCGAATCCGGTATCCTCAAAGTCAACTCTCGGTCAAACTTATGAACTTTCCAAACCTTCAAATTTTCAATTCGCCAGTTTGTGCCTAAACCTTCTAGGAACATCCAAATGCAAATTCGGGCATACATCCGAGTCTAAAATCACCACCCGAACCTAACGGAACCATCGTAACTCCGTTCCGAGGTCAAATTTACAAAAGTCAAACTTGATCAACTCTTCCAACTTAAAGTTTCCTAGTTGAGAATCATTCTTCCAAATCAATTGCGAATAACCTGAAAACCAAAACCGACGATTCGCACAAGTCATAATACATCATGCGGAGCTACTCATGCCCTCAAACTATCGAGCGAAGTGCAAATGCTCAAAATAACCGATCGGGTTGTTACAATTTGAGAATTGCTTTTTCCATACTTGATAAGCAGATTGTATTTGACCAATCATTTTAAAAAGCGCTTTTGAGTGTCAAAGTATAAAAAAGGCCAAATATATATCAAGGCACGTTTAGAGTTATTTAATCAGAGAAATAATTTAAAATATTTATTATGAAAACTCTAAAATTCTGGAAGAAAAT